>NW_027507110.1:0-65000 GCF_052324685.1 Brachyhypopomus gauderio
GTGAACATGTCTACTAACAGATGTACTATGTAGCATCCATTCTAAATAACAGAGTCCACCCAGTAGAGGTTCTGCAGGGGTTAATACTAAGCCCAATCCAAAGAAACAGGAACCAGGAGGGTCCAATTTCAAAAGGCTCTGGAGGGTCTGGGGGGCTCAGGTGTGCGTGTGTGTGTATGTGTGTGTGTGTGTGTGTGTGTGTGGGGGGGGGGGGGGGGTGTCCACATTCCCTGCTCAGAAGCTGCCGCTCGACACCCCCGACATCACACGAGTCAATTAGAAATTCCACATTGTGTATCCACATGCTAACGCCCCCTTCGTCTTCGCTCGCCGGCGTGTGCGCCTCGTCTTGCTCGTCCCCGTGGCAACCTTACGAGTTCATCAGGGGCTTCTGCCTGGGCTTCAAGCATCATGGTGACAGTGTTGGTGTCTGCGTGGGTGCAGGGGGTCCTCAGGGACTAGCCTGGACTTGCTGCCACAGTGTGTGTGTGTGTGTGTGTTTGTGGGGTGGGGGGGCGGACAGGCGCTTTTGAAAGGGCGAGACGAGGCCCAGTTGGTACGCTGGCGGGCAGGAGGGAGAGCCGTGGCTAATTGCGCTTCCACCTGGAGCGGGCCAGGCACACGCTCACGCACGCTCACGCACACGCCGCGCTGTAATTGGCTGCGAGCGGCCGGCGTGACTGACAGCGGTCTGCTATTGTCACCTGACAGGCCATCACTCAGAGCTACTACCCCCGCACTAGTGGAAACCTCGCCCGCCATGCTCTGTTCTCTCTGGAACGCACTCTCTCTTTGTCAAGCGCGCACACACACACACACACACACACACACACAAACACACACAAAAACACACACTCAATCAACCCTCCCCAAAACCCATCACCGCCGCATCACTTAAAGACAAAGGGAGTCTTTGTTTCTGACAGGACTGTGGGATGTAATGATAGTGTTGCCATGTGCCGTGTGTACACGCGCATCTCTGCCGTGTGTGTGTGTGTGTGTGTGTGCGTGCTCCTCTCTCGTCTGCCATGATTACGCTCTGAACAGCTTACATAAAAGGAAACAGCTCTGAACAGCTTGATTCAGCTTGATTTTGACCAAACGCAGCAAATATAGCTAAACTACATCTTAGAGAGATGACGTGTACAAGCGATGTGTACGAGGTAAACCTGGACAGATGATGCTCAACTCTCCCCTTCTCACTCATTAGCATACGAGGTGGTTGCAACTGCTTCATCTCCTTCCAAAAACTCCAGAACGTTCCAACCCCCCCCACCCCCCCCACACACACACCCCCCCACCCCAAGCTCTTTTTTTTACCACCATTATATAAAACCCGAAGGCTTTTAAATGCACATCCCCTGTTTGTATTCTCCCTTTGCGTGTTGGCGTGCGTCATGCCAATGGGGAGATGGGGAGATGGGGAGAGAGAGAGAGAGAGAGAGAGAGAGAGAGAGAGAGAGAGAGAGAGAGAGAGAGAGAGAGAGAGAGAGAGAGAGTGTAGCAGTAATTTGGTAATAGGTATCACAGGACTGGACTGTGAATGAACTACTCAGGAGGGAACATGGAGACCTGAGCAAACTGCCAAACGATCCATCCCAGAGCACAGAACGAACACTGCGGCTCTTCTGAGAGAATTTCAGAAGTAGAGAGTGAGAGAGAGAGATTGGGGGGGAATGGGGGGGGGGGGGGGTGCAACACATCTGAGCAGGAGAGTTTAGTGTTGCTGGCTCCCAGCTGAGAGGGTTTTTATTTATGCGCACAAGAGGATTGTGAGCAGGCAGGTTTGATAGACAGACACGGGGCGGCCCCCTCCGCCGAGAGCTGGGAGCCAGCGCATTGTAATCACACGGGCCGGATGAAAGTGGCGGGGTGCGTGTGCGTGTGTGTGTTTGTGTGTGTGTGTGCGGCCGCATCTCTTACCTGTCGCAGTGGTTACACTTGAAGGGCTTGGCGCCCGTGTGTTTACGGTAATGCCTCGTAAGTTCGTCGCTGCGGGCAAAACGCCACTCACAGCCCTCCCAGGAACACTTGTATGGCTTCTCACCTGCAGACACATCACACACACACACACACACACACACACACACACACACACACACACACACACACACACACACAACTTTAGAACTCTCTCCCCAAATCTTGGACACACACGATCCAGTGAAGTTCACCTGTGCATTAAAATTCTATGTTAAAATCTTTACTGTACTTGTTTGTGTTCTTTCTAGCATTATTTGACAAGCTCTATGTGTGCGTGTGTTGTGTTGTGTATGTGTGTGTGTGTGTCAACCCAAACCTCGGGAACACTTAATGAACCAATCAAGGGCAATTTTCCCTTCTTCTGAGAAAAAAAACCCACAACAGGACCACGTAAATTAACTCATTCACCATGACAACATTTATTCATAATCCGGAGTCACGTTTCCAAAACACGAAAGCGCTTCCATTAACTGCTCCTACCCCCTGATGGGAGATCTGAATTTCAGATGAAGTTAAGCAGATGTGCAAGGAGATCCCCATTGTTTGACATGCCATGGTTTTATCTATCAGATGCGGGGCAGGGTGTCCGTGGTCACGGCTGTACACCAGCCTTGAGCGAATCTTCCTGCGGAACAGACGGGCGTCTGGCCCCGAGCCGAGAGGCCTGGAGGTGGAGGAAACAGGGGGGGCGTCAGCGGCTCTGATTCACATCCAGGGGTGGGAGTGATAATTGGGGCCTTAATGACGCGTAATGGGGGGTAATACCGTACGAATCCTCCAGCTGCCTGCACGCCTGATTGTTGACGCGTCAACCAATCTTCCTAACTAGACCAAACTGATGTTTAAAGTGACATTTAAGCCTCTCGAATGGAAAAGCCGGAACTCTAGAGCGCAGCTGAGAGTACAGTAGAGACAGACTGGATCACATGGCCTCAGGACTGCGACTACTGCTGAGTAATACAGATGGAGAATGACCAAGAAGCCTCCTGGAAGGGATTAGTGACTAGACGTCTTGTTTGCCCCTCCCCCCCACCCCCGAAACATGTGAGCTGAAACAAAACGCGAAGCATTTCTGGCTAATGGTCCCGTAATTCCCGCGAGGCATCAAGACATCGTGTCTGGCTGCACCGTGCTTTAGAAATCTACAAATGTGTGAATATGTTTATTTTGGTTGCATTTTGTTGAAAAGTGTCTTAAAAAAAAAAAAATAATAAAAATAAAAAAAGGTTTACATAATCTGTGGGAATACTCTGGATTTTCTCATCTGGTTGTGGAAGCCTGTGATGATGCAACAGAAAGCAAAGGATGACGGCACCCGGGCCACAAAGACGAGCCGTGTGATGTAACCCCCCCCCCGTCTGCATTTCTCTTTGCGGATTACGGGCTACGCCGGGGCCAGGACAACGCGTTTCGTTAGACCCACTCAAGTCCGTCGTCTCCCGGGCCATCGCTACGCTGGAGTCCCGGAGGGGCGGAGACGATTGCGTCACGTCGTCACGGCAGCAGCACCGAATGTCGCTCTTTGTCTTGCGATTTTATTTGATTTGCCCGTCCTTGGGCCCCACTGGTTTATGAAATCAGTAGAAGATAATGTCCCCACGGCGACCTCTTATATCTATACAGATGGGCCGATTGGGACAGAAATACAGTGGCCCGGGAAGTCAAACCACAACAGCATTTACAAAATAAACAGAAGAGAACACTAGCGCTCTGAGCACCGTAGCAGGAGGCAAACACACAACATTACTAATACAAAACGGCCAAAATGCCACAGTACTGAGAAATCAAGAGACATCACTGAGCATAAAGCCACGACACAACAACATCAACCCAAAAGAGAAACATATTCAAGAACACTACACTAGTGCATTTGAAACGTCCACAGCGGTAGGGCTCCTGGTTTATAGGGACCCTTTAGGGGACAATTAGCTGATACGTTGATCTATTAATGCATGAGCGAAACAAGCAGACTACAGGAGGAGAGGCGGAGTGAGACGCACTGCGGTGGCCTTTTAAAGAGACGCTTTCTGCCCATTTACAGCAAGAGGGTAAACAAATAACCAGGAAATGCTTTGTTAATGATTCCCTGATTCAATTCTCAGTAATCCAAGTTAAAAAGACCCTTACAGTTCAGGAGAACGTCCGTCGCGAGTGACCTCAACGCGCCCTTTTTAAAATGCATTAACTGCATTTTTTGTCATGTGTTTTTGCTTTAATGTATTTGTGTTCTGCCTTAATGCACTTGCGGTCCTGTTTGTTTTGTAATTACTGTTGTGATTTGACTCTCTTGGCCACACCAGGAACCTCCCTCACTCGGCCATTTGCAAAGTGCCGGGCCGCAGGTGTGAGACGGCGTGGCAAACATTTCACACTGCACTATGGGTAATTGGCCAGAGACCCCCACCCCCATCCATCCACACACTCACAAACATGCATCCTCTCCCACCTCCTGCTACAGCCCCCCCTCTGATAACACACTCTCTCTCTCTCTCTCTCTCTCTCTCCTTGTCTGTCAGACAGCAGCAAGGCAGGCCTGGACCTGCAACCATAGCAACCGCGACGCCGGCCAATTATAACTTGGGAAGGCATAGATGCATGATACGGTCTCCTAGCAACCAGTCAGAGAGAGAGAGTGAGAGAGGGGGAGAGAGAGAATGAGTGAGAGAGAGAGAGGAGAGAGAATGAGAGAGAGAAAGAGAGAGAGGGGGAGAGAGAGAGTGAGAGAGAGAGAGAGGGAGAGAGAGAGAGGGAGTGAGAGAGAGGGAGTGAGAGAGAGAGAGAGAGGGAGAGGGAGTGAGATAGAGAGAGAGGGGAGAGAGAGAGTGAGAGAGAGGGAGAGAGGGAGTGAGAGGGAGTGAGAGAGAGGGAGAGAGGGAGTGAGAGAGAGTGAGAGAGAATGAGGGTGATCTGTGTAGTTGCAACACAGGGAGACTCTGCAGCCCCAGCCAATTATTGTTCGCTTTAGATGAGTGTGATGTAGTTGCCTGGCAACCCAAACCTACAGGGGGGGTGTGAGGAGTGGGGGTGTGGGGGAGTGGTGGTGTGTGGTGGTGTGTGGGTGTGGGGGAGTGGTGGTGTGTGGGGGTTCTGTGGGGGTGTGTGGGTGTGTGGGGGAGTGGTGGTGTGTGGGTGTGGGGGTTCTGGTGGGGGTTCTGTGGGCTGATGCTGGACCCTCGTCTGGAGGATCTTGGGCTGGATTGGCATGTTGGAGCCCTTAACTAGTGTCCAGAGCTGCAAACAATCAGCCTATTACCACCATCCTCCTGCCAATGATACGGTTTCCTAGCAACTCACCCCATCCTAATCAACAACCCCCCAACCCCCCCTGCGTACCCCCCCCTGCATCCACTCCAGTGTCCTAGGTGCACATGGTTAATTACATTTTTGCAGTCGACTGCAAATGGATGGAGCCACTGTGATGTATGAAGTTTGGATTTCAGTAGCAGCCCAATTGCAGGGCGAGTGTTCCTCACCTCTCACGCCTTACACAGCTTACGCCTTCAGAACCAGCTTTCAGAACCAGCTTTCAGAACCAGCCTTCAGAACCAGCCTTCAGAACCAGCCTTCAGCTCACGCCTTTTAGAACGAGCTTTCAGAACCAGCTTTCAGCTCACGCCTTTCAGAACCAGCCTTCAGAACCAGCCTTCAGCTCACGCCTTTTAGAACGAGCTTTCAGAACCAGCCTTCAGAACCAGCCTTCAGCTCACGCCTTTTAGAACGAGCTTTCAGAACCAGCCTTCAGCTCACGCCTTTCAGAACCAGCTTTCAGAACCAGCCTTCAGCTCACGCCTTTCAGAACCAGCTTTCAGAACCAGCTTTCAGCTCACGCCTTTCAGAACCAGCTTTCAGAACCAGCCTTCAGCTCACGCCTTTCAGAACCAGCTTTCAGAACATCTTCTTCTTCCCCAACTGCCTATTTGGGGACCACACCATTAACCTTCACAGCACTGCACGCTGTTGACACGGCCAAGAAGCACTTTGTCATCTCTGTGTAGGTTTCCCTGCAGTAATCTTAATCTCTCTGTGTCAGTAGTCTAGTGAAATAATAACCGGAGAAAGAGGATTAAGTTAATTACATCATTCAATCCAGCTCGTAATGAACATATTGGCTGCTGAGCAGGAGTGTCTCAGGGCTTTCTGTCATTTTTTTTCCCCTCTCTCTCTTTTCCCTACATTCCCCCCCCCGCTCGATTTGTAAAAGCAGGAGCAGGCTGTGCGCTAGCATCACATGCGTGATTAGCGTGGCAGGTGCTTGCAGGAACCTGCGGGGTCCACAGGCGTCTCAGCCCCCTCCGCAAGCTGGATTAGACCCAGCAGGGTGGTGGTGGACCCCGGACCACGAGGGACTGGGCCTGGCGCGGCGGGTTCAGTGAGAGGGCAGCGGCACCGGCTCCAGGGCTGGACGGCCCCGAATTAGCTGAGAAACGAGATTTAGCCCGCCTGCTCCATCAATCATCTCGCAATTACTGACTGCGCCGACAGCTTCTGAACGGAGCTGCCGTGTGTAGTTCGGCACCACACAGAGGTACAAGACTTATTCAGGGTAGCGTTGCCGAGATATACCTCACTGCACAAAATAACTGCAAACCTACACTGTAGTACATATATATATATATATATATAATGTTTCTCTCTCAGTGTGTGCTCTCAGAGTGAGCGAGAGGTAGTAAAAATTGCAGAGTGGTACACAAGACTTCCAGAGAAACAGGATGTTTCGGACAGAGATCCTTCATCAGCTGTGTAAGCAAACCACTTCAGATGAGGAATCTGTCTGAAACGACCTCCTCTGAAAATACTGTGTGCCACTCTGCAATTTTTACTACCTTTACATCGTCACTACATTACACACCACACACACCCTCACCCTCTGTGTGTATGTATATATATATGTATACACACACACATTTACATGTGTGTGTGTGTGTGTGTGTGTGTGTGTGTGTGTGTGTGTGTGTGTGTGTGTGTGTGTGTGTGTGTGCATTAAATCTAAACCACGGTCAGATTTGTGTGCTGTGTTGGCTGGGTGGCGTTCTCAGCCTCACCTGTGTGTGTGTGTGTGTGTGTGTGTGTGTGTGTGTGTGTGTGCACCTCACCTGTGTGTGTGTGTGTGTATGTGTGTGCACCTCACCTGTGTGTGTGTGTGTGTGTGTGCACCTCACCTGTGTGTGTGTGTGTGTATGTGTGTGCACCTCACCTGTGTGTGTGTGTGTGTGTGTGTGTGTGCACCTCACCTGTGTGTGTGTGTGTGTGTGTGCCTCACCTGTGTGTGTGTGTGTGTGTGTGCCTCACCTGTGTGTGTGTGTGTGTGTGCCTCACCTGTGTGTGTGTGTGTGTGTGTGTGTGTGTGTGTGTGTGTGTGCCTCACCTGTGTGTGTGTGTGCCTCACCTGTGTGTGTCCTCTGGTGTGCCTTCAGGTGGGAGCTCTTCGTGTAAACCTTCCTGCAGCCATTAAATTGGCAACGATGGACCCTCTTCTTGTTCTCGGGCACGTCGCCGATGCCCGCCGTGCCCAGACCCCCCTCCCCGTCGCTGTGCGAGCCCCGCCCGGGCGGTGAGGGCATGGAGTCCGTGGCCACCAGCTTGGCGGCACCGAGCCCCACCTTCTTCGCCACCAGCTTGAGCGTGAGCGTGCCGTCGGCCGCGGCCGTGAGGGTCTGGGCCGGCTTGATGAGGTGGCGGCCGAGTTCGGGCGACGAGGGTGGCGTAAGGGAGGTGACCGCGCTCAGCTGCGCCGGGTTCACGCCCCCGCTGCCCTCCTTCGCCGACGCTGCGCCGCTCGACCCGCTCGACCCGGTGTGGAGGCTCCTGGGTAGGGACACCAGCAGGGGCGGAGGCGGGCTGGGCTGGTCGGACAGGCCGGACAGCAGCGGGTCCATCAGGTCCTCGTCGCTGTCCCCCTTCAGGTACGCCGGCGTGAGGAGGCAGTCCAGCTCCTCGTCGAACAGGTCCGACAGCCGCTTGGGTTCCGTCTGCAGGTAGCGTTCCAACTCCAGACACGTCTGTGGGAAGGAGACGGGCACATGGTCAAACACGGGCAACCGCACCAACCCGTCCGGTGTTGCTCGCCCTGCCGTTTTAGATCTACCGTTCGGTCAAGATATATAACGGTACAGAGGTTTGCTTAAGTGTGAACAATCCAAACCCAACTTACTTGTTAAGTGAATTAAACATGGTAGCAAATTCATTTTGGCAAGTCATATTAAACGTGAACAAACACCGTGACTCACTTTACACATCACCCGTTAGTTCGCGGTGGAGAACACACAGGAGGTAACGTGACCCTAATCCCAAATGCGCATTAATTGTGTTTCCATTCACATGAGTGGCAGATGCCAAAATGAGGTGCTAGCCGGACGCGGTGAACGGAGACGTAGCGCGATAACGTGATGGAGCATCGTCGCCTACGGATGAAGGCGTGAAGCTGCCCGCCACATTAGCGCCTTCCCCGTCAGACTGGCCTGTGCGGTCAGCTTCACGTCGGGGGTGTGAGCGAGCCCACCTGCTGTAAGGAGAGTGACACGCAGGTTTGTGGTGATCGATCACAGCCGCGGGGGAAGCGTCTAGCGATGTGGGACCCTCTCACATCCGGTGTGTTTTTGGGAAGGGGAAATAAGACATCTCAGGAATTGCCGTTATTCTGACTGAGCACGGTGTGTGTGTGTGTGTGTGTTTGTGTGTGTATATATATATATAAGTGTGTGTGTGTGTGTGTGTGTGGGGTGGGTTAGTTATCCATGTGGGTTACGCTTCTACAGAGGGACAGCTAGCGTCACGCTACTGCTCCAGAAACAAGCACCTTGCTTAAGAATATAAACCATTGGCCTTCTTTGAGCAAGAGGGATTCATTAAAGTGAGAAATACCTCAGTTAGAGAAAGTGTGTGTGTGTTTGTGTGTGTGTGTGTCCATGGCTCACTGAATGCACCTTCAGCAGTTTCCTTTCTAACGGTCCAACAATATTGTTCTCCAGTCACAGTGGCCAGTTTGGATATTAGAACTTTCCACTCTGCATGTTGTGGTTAAAGCAGTCTGGCAGCAGGGTGGACTGAGTGAAAAGGATTAAAAAATAAAGAAATATATTTCAGCTCATTCCTCCATGTCATCAGTGCAAATTACAGTTGCCGGGACTCCATTATCTTAACTTCAGAAACATGACAGGACACATCTAGAGCTTATACTCACATTTTCCTCTTCAGTTCCTTTAGCCACACCACAAATATATAAATATATAAAATATATAAGGAGACTGCACATTTTCACAAGCGTCTGTGCTGTGCCGATAAGCTGTACTTTTCATTCATTCATCCAAAAAAAAAACCCCACTGTATTTTCCCCTCCATTAGAGGAACATTTGCATATGAACATAAATCAAAGGATTTTCTTCGAGGTGACTGTTTCAAACATAACCCACTGATAAGCATAGCTTAAATACAGTAGGCACACAGCACAATGTCTCCTACAGTGTTGCAGGACGTGTACAAGGCCGCCCTTTGGCTAGCCCATTGTCCGCAGTATTGATAGGACTCGGTATGTCTAAGTAACTCATTCTTGTAATGGAACATCAAACATGTTAGTTTGAAGGGAAAAAAAACGCTTAAAGCTCCGAATCCAATTGAAACAAAGAATTTCTAGCACAGCTGAAAATCAGCTATTGTTAAGCACTGACGTACAAGACCAGTATAATTTAAATATCATGGTGACACTTCCGGCAAACGCAGGGAAACACGTGCTGCAGGGTCTGCAAGTCGTTTTGCAACAGACAAGCAATACTGTAGAAATACTGAAATTATAGCATCCTAGCTTTACCATATGATTCGTCTGACCACATACTGCAAGTTTATTTCAAATGTAAGACCTTTCTAACCATCTCGGAAATCGTGTAACGGCATGAATATGAACCGAAGCTCGCGCGTTTTGGAATGGTGGTGCGAAGCAGCGTCAAACTACCTGGCAGGTGCATAAATTATCCATGCGGACTGAGGATGAGGAGTCTTTGATCTTCGCGTTACTGAGCGAGAAATTCTGACAGGGATTGTGTGTGTGAGGGACTCGTGTATTTTGCCAGTGTGTGTTGCAGGCCTCGGCACTTTCAAAGACATCGCTTCAAGGACGCGGGAGAGTCACCGCTGATGAGGGTGCGGGGAGATGTGAATACTTGATACCGGGGCGGCTTCCTGTAACAGGCGATGCAGTGGTAAGACAAACCTGAAAACAGTATATATTTATCTGAGCAAACGCAGTGATGAGCCCACTTTTCAAAGCGGAGGGGAGGGGGGTGGGGTGTGTGTGTGTGTGTGTGTGTGTGTGTGTGTGTGTGTGTGTGTGTGTGTGTGTGTGTGTGTGTGGGTGCTAGGTGAAACCACGCCGCCTGGATCCCCCGCTACCAGTGCTCGGACGGAGCGCTACAACCAGCGAGCCCGGTCGTTTGGCTTCCAGTGCGTACGCTGCGAGGCATCAATAATAGATACGGGGCCGGGGGGGTTTCTGTACGCAGCTAAGAAGGATGTCAGACAATGGGGCAGCGCGAGGGGGGGGGGCGCAGCATCGCAAAACTGGCATTAATACGGCTCGGGTCCAGACTAGACACAAAGGGAAAATTTCCACCAATCTCCAACTCGGTTTTTCTCAGTCTCCGTTCAGCGCGTGGCTAATAAATTCAGAGTATTACGTAAACCAACACGTCTATATGTGCGGCCTTATCTGGCAAATATCTTCTTTTTCCTCCTTCTTCTTCATCTCTATTTTTGGAATGAGAAATATGATCCCCACCCCACCCCACCCCACCCCACCCCACCCCACCCCACCCCACATACAAATAGATTTTAATTAAAACGATTTGGCTTTCATCAGATGCCGTTTGAAGATCTACCTCACGACGAAACACTGATCTCTCCTGGTTGCTTACACTCTCTCTCTCTCTCTCTCTCTCTCTCTCTCTCTCTCTCTCTCTCTCTCTCTCTCTCTCTCTCTCTCTCTCTCTCTCTCTCCTCTTACACAGCGAGCGCTGATGACTAATTAGCCACTCAAACGACCCTGCAAGGAGAAGCTCTTTATTCAGCTAATTTGCTGATGGGAAGCTTAAGCGTCTGTATGCCTGCATCGCGTGTGCGTTTGTGTGTAGATCGGAACGGTAACTAAGAGGTCCCTCCTTTGGTTTCCGCCGAAGCCCCTCCCCGTCGGGGTGAAGTTCGGGGTGTCGGCGGGACCTCTTCAGGTCACCGAGAGCTCGCACCAAGGTCCTCCGAGTGTTGGCAGACATGGCGCACGTCCATTTTCAATGAAGCGGGATGAAATCTGTCCATAATACGCCATTCCACGTCCTCCCTTGCAGAACCCATAACAATAACCCATGGTGCCGTCTATCCATTACGGTTATTATCGCTCATACATTCCACAGATCATAACCATTCCTCTGTAAAATTGGACTTCTGTCCTTGATGCAGGATTTTTTCACTGTTTACACAAGAGTGGAGACTCAGTTCTTCTTCATTTATTGGAGGAATATTATTTTCTTTTCTTTTTTTTTTTGTGGCCAAGGAGCTCTTAGTGGCCGTTGCACCATTAGCTCTGTAACATCACCACAGTTCCTAGGAGACCCTGGGAGAGTCGTTGTGTGAGCTCAGCAATCAACCATGCGATACATTTCAAATATCTGTCCATAAGGGCCACCTCCCACGTCCCAACCATCAGCAATGAGATATAGAGAGAAGGGGAGATGGAGGAAGGGAGGTAGAGAGAGTGAGAGAGAGAGAGATGTAACTAGGTAAGCACACAGGCCCGGTCAGAGGTATATCTGTTCCAATGACATTTAAACCATGATCACAGCGGGAAGAATATCACAGTCATTGCAGGGCCATGGCGTCATGGACGGGATTTCACGGATTTGTTCGCCGTTTGAGGCAGGTGACCGTTGGTTGGTTGGTTCACGGGGCTCTCCACACTCTCTCTGTCTCTCTACACCCCCCCACACCTGCTCTCTCACAGGGTCCAGACAGCAGGTACATCACTTCTGGCCTGCAGTCCAAACTGTGGCTACGAGTAACCCTGGACTGGCTGATGAGGGGCTGCTGACTTCAAGATCACACACACACACACACACACACACACACACACACACACACCTGCCTGTCCCCACCTCCTTCACAGCCACAGGGTCCCTGACATTTAGAGGATACAGTTACAGCATGAGGCAGTGCACACTTGGTGATTTACTCCGTATTTGTGTATTGTGTGTTTTCACTTGAGCAAGTGTGTGTGCGTGCGTGTACATCCACACACCTTTCTGGAGGGCCGACTGAGAAGTGCTCAGAAACCCAACGAACTGGAGCATCTAACAAGCAGATCTCCCAACAAAAGCACGGAAACGCGTCTCAATAAAACAGTTAATGGACAGTAAATTGAAAGGCACTTATGTGAAAAGTCAACACGCTTCGGTTTGGTGCGGAGGATCGGCCAAAGCGAGACCCTTTGATCTCGCCCGCCATTCCCACGATCAAAGCGAGCCATCCAGATGAAGAGATCCCCGCGTCAGAAGCCCCGTCTCACAAAGGGGATTTCAGCAGCTTGTTGTGAGGCCAGAGACTGGTTCTTGTCCGCTAGCGGGCAACACATCCATCCCACGAGCTGTCTCTATTGGTGAGCCACGGCGTTTGAACCCGTGAGCGGCTCGACGAGCCCTTGGACCAAAAGGCTGCGGACCGAGCAGGACTAATGTCACGACGCAGCGCGGCACGCAAGCGTATCCCGGAGGCGACTCCATCCTGTGACCTCTGGTTACCGAGATACTGCATCCAGTCTCGCGGGCCTCCTCCTATGAAATTTTAATGAGCGACCGGTGATGGAGTGGGTCCACTCAGACTGTCCTGCTGTGTAAGTGCTCTCTCGTCGGCCTGGTTCTGCCCCTGCTCCCTCTCCCCCACTACAGTAGACCTTCGATCAGTCAGCCTCTATGGCTTAACAATAGACTAACACACACACACACACACACACACACACACACACACACACACCCTGTTACCACCCACACTTTCTGTTCTACCCCACTGCAGCCTAATAAACACAGGTTATAAAACTAATGAATGGAGGAGATCCGTGAAGAAGAAAAATGCTAACAGCTGTTAGCAGAGACAGGACAGATATGCCCGTTTAATTTGGGTGGATAATTTAATCCCATTTCCTCTGGCCCTCGGCCACCGATACAGCGGTGCCGCTCACCCTCACGGGGTCTTTTGTTAATTCTCAGCTCCTGCTCTCCGACACGTGGCATTCGACCACAGTAGGAGAAAAAAAACTGACTGCTGGTTGTTGGAGATTCGTTCCATTGGCCAGTAACTACACCATGCAAATGCAAAGTGCAGTCTACCATTTTTTATTTTTTTTTTAAGTCATAGGACACATTTCTAGAGCTAAAAATTTTACTAGTAAAGTCTTATAATAAGAGTGCTCTTTCTGCCAGGCCTTCAGGGTGAAAGTGCTAATGACTGCCCAACACAAATGTTCTCCTACCGTGCAGAGGTTAAAAAGAAGCCAGAATGCGTCATGTGGAACTGGGCAAGTTCTTAAGTCACGAGGAGCTGAACAGCGGTGGAGGGAGCGAAGGGGAGGGCCTTTCTCCGTCCTGGCCGCATCAGGTCTCCTCCAACGGCACGAAGGGGTTAACGCAGGACAGAAGCCGCATCTGAACTTCACAGCTGGGAGTTTAGGCCATTGAGAGTGCGGAGCAGAGAAATAAAAGACCAATTGCTCACAGAAGACAGATCCCTATTAGCAAGTTGGCTGGCCAGGCACATGGTGACTGATGGCAGACTGCAGACAGCCCCTAGGCTCTCACTGTCCTGGTGCCTCAGTATTGTACGCGCCAGATTTTTTCAGTGTGCGTCTACCAGTGGAACCTCTGCACCTGATTTCTCCGAAAAAGGCACTGGGGGGGAGGCCGTCGCCACGGCGCTCCTGTGCCACATTTACATACGCGTTTCATTATTGTTGTGGTTGCCTGGATACCGGGCGATAGTTAAATCCCTTGTGTCTATCCGCACAAGCAACTCCTACCGCTTATGAGCCAGGAAGCAGACACAACTGGGAACCGAGTTTCAAGAGGGTTTGCACTGCCAAAGACTGTGACCTTGAAATCTTTGACGACTTGTGATCAACTGCCCTAAAATTGGTCACTCTGCTAAATTTATGCATTTCGACAACGCCGTGATCCAGAGCACACGCACGCCGAAGTTAATACACGAAAAGAGGTTTTCCATGTATTAAATATAAAGCAAATGCATTTCTCTTGATCAATTATTGGACCTTTGATTGGGAATCCACTAACTCTTAGTTTGTCTTTTTTTTTTGTTAACATTATTGAGCACAGAAGATGACTGAGGCCCTGCAGAATGTCAATATCGAACATGAATTAGTCTCCACAGTGGAGATGCTTTCGTGCAGCAGGTCACATGTTCTCCACGGGGTCTTTGGTTTTTTTCACCCCCGTTAGGAATGCTGTCTGGCTGCCAAACCTGTGAGTGTGTCTGAGTCGTCGGTTATGTAATGACTAACACGCTTAAGATGAAGACGCTGGCTGCAGTTTCAACCGTAATGTCGGGAGTGCCGGTGTACCCAGTTTAACCTTGGTCAAATGTGTACTTAGAGTAATGGAGCCACTGGCCCTCTACCAAGAGCCTAAGAGGGCGTCTGTTTTTTTTTTTTTTTACTTGAGACCCATTTCTTGTGACAGCAGGTCTGACAGAAATAGAAAAGCAAAATGAAATCTGTGAAATATGGACTCTTTGTTCTGAATCTCACATATAAAGTCTAATTGAATTTCTGGTCAAACAGAACAGATGGTGGTCAAATCTACGAGCAATCAGCCTGCTTGACACATTAATTTACTGTATCAGGTATATAATCTTTGATAGTCTAAAGCAAATTAAGATAATATTTGCTGTCATTTTCCCAATGCTCCTTTTATAACTCACATTTTTAATGCCTGATTACTGCTTTATACCCAGCAGAGACTCAAGACTTCACCGAGAAATGGAGCAACATCTCACAGCTGGGCTGAGAAAGTTTCTTGGAAGAAAAAAAAAATGTCTAGAAACCCAGTGAACACAATACTCCTCAGAGGTCTCCAAGAAAGGCTCCACTTGGCTTTGGGTTCGAGATTATGGTAAACTCGACACACTTATTACTCTGTACCAGTCTTCTCTCTTCCGCGAAGCTAATTACACGTGTAATTCGTTGTGTAATACGATTTGCCGGTTCACGACAAATTTGTTATTTAATTGCGCCCTTGTCCTTCGCGCAACCTCCGTGTCCCGCTGTGCCGCCGCTCGCGTGGAAAGTGTCTACGCAGCCCCGGAGCGGCAGGGCTCTCTTCCTCCTCCTCCTCTTCCTCTCCGGCTGGCGAACGAAGACCGGCTCCTCTGGCAAACGAGAGGAAACGGACAGACTGGAGCTCCACCAGAGATGGGCCTGACAGCTCCTGCAGCTGTCTCCATGGCAGCTACGTCGCTAGGTTTCAAATTGTGAAATGATGTTAAGAGCCGCCTGGGAATTGGTCTTTGTTTGTGAACTTTTTCTTTCACTTTTTGTCTCTCTTTGCCACAACCGGAAACCACGTAGGGGAAAGGAGATAACTCTAGGAAATGTCAAACTGTTGTCCTAAAGCAAACACTGTGAAATCTTCACATATTCAAACTTAATAATAGTTTTCTTCTAACTTTGTGCTTTTGGTTGAATCTAAACATGGATTCTATTGACCTGATGTCGACTATTACTGTAAAAGCCACACTTCCTGTTTTCATTATCAGCTGAAGACCAGAACTGTGTGATATTCACTTAGGAAGCAGTATTTCACTCATGGAAAAAACACAAGAGACATTGAACATTTGTCTTATTCGGTTACATTATAGTGAGTGTCCAGTTATGATTCCTTCAAGGTTATGGATGGGCGCCATCAAACAATCTGTGGTAAAAGAGTAATTTCTTTCGAAATCATCCTTTGTCAAAGCCTTTTAGTCTGAAAGGAAGAGAAGTGATGGGGAAACATTCATTAGATGGAAGTATAGAAATTGTGCACGAGCTGATGCATGCTGACAGCCCCTGGTAGAAGATTAGGGCCAGTGTTCAGGTTCACGTCCCAGCTGCGAGAGGTTTATTATGACGCGTACTCTCCAGAGGCCGGCTCAAGATTGCCACCTAAGGAGAAAAAACACCTCGCCTCAGCTCGAAAACGCAGACGCGTTGGCCGAAAAAATCGTAAACAACCCTGGAAGGAGTTCATTAAGCCTTATTTCTCTGTAGACATGGCCCATTTCTCTACGTATGCTTGGTGCACGTAGGTGCAGTGAGGACCAGTGGTCGGCAGGGTCGGTGTTATCTGGACCGCACACCCTTGCTGGGAGTCACTGCTGCCAGCACGTGCGGACAGGCTAGAAAAGTGTGGACCAGTGGGCTATTCGGCTTATGGTTCCCTGACCTCAGGAACTGTGGAAAGGTCCACGCATGCTATACATTTACATTTACGGCATTTGGCAGATGCCCTTATCCAGAGCGACTTACATTTTTTTAAATCTCTCTTATTATTATTTTTTTATACAAGGGAGCAGTTGGGGTTAGGTGCCTTACTCAGGGGCACCTCAGTCATGGCCTCAGGTCTGGGAATCGAACCCGGGACCCTCCGGTCACAAGACCAGTTCCCTACCACAGGACCATGACTCCCATGCTATAGTTCTCAAACAGCACTGTGCGCTATTCATTTACTCATCAGCCAAGTGGCTGCTCACTACTTTCACGGCACAGGGGTCCGTGGGCAGACCGTAGAGCGACGACCGCCCTCACCGCTTACTGGGGCATGTAGTGGGAGAGACGATGAAGCAAGTCTCTGAAATCTGATTTGCATAACGCTGTATAGCCACCATGCCTCAGTCTCTTTAAGTGTTATCGTCCCTGCCTGTCTGGGGTTGGCACCACTTATCACTATTTTGACTTCAGAGACAGTGGGTAGTGATGGGTTTTCTTTGGACACCTTTTATAGGGCGCTGCCATTGGACACTGGCGTCTGCCAGCCTCTCCATCTGTATCCACACACACAGGGAGACTTTGGGCTTGACATTGTGCAGCTGCAGCTAATGAATACATCCATTTAGAGGAGGAGGAGGAGGAGTGGGAGGAGTCAGCGGCTCGTGTGCCAATCAGCCTTTGGCCGCACTGGTGTGTGTGGCCCCTGACTGCTATTTCTGTGTCGATAAACACTGGTTTAGCTGTCAGAATGATGCCAAATGTGTGCGGCAGAGGTCACAGGGGGGACAAAGGAGTTGTGAAAGATGAGAGAAGTGTGACCCCCTCCTCCCCACTTTGCTTTATCAGCAAATGTTTGTGGAAGAGACAATGGCCCCTGATCAAGTCCAACACAGGCCCCACCAGCCCCTACTCACCCCTGCTAACCCACCGCAGCCTAACACACTTGACTTCTGGATGGCAGAGGAGCACGGTCACAGATGAGCTCGTTTTGGGGGGAGGGAGGGAGAGAGGGAGGGAGGGAGGGAGCGAGATGCACTGCGGTGGAAGAGTGGAGGGTTTGAGAAAGAAATAAATGTCATTCAGCCGCACACACTAGCTCAAACATTTTGAAGGTTTCATAGAGGCCATTCAAATGGAGCCAGTTTTTGTTTGGGCTTTTGATCAGATTCCACCCTTTGAGCTAGCAGAAAGAATTAGCAAATGAATTAGCATAATGACCTGTGAACAAATGTGGCAAGTAAGAAAGAACCGGTTTAAGAAACTGATAACTGCTGAAAGTGTGGCAGTATTGGATTCCCAATGAAAATATACAATTTCTCTAGAGCCAGTATGTACTAAAGGCCAGTTCTGTGCTCTGGGGACAAAACCCATGCAGACAACACAGCCGTGAGCCGCGGGGAACGTGCTGGAGAAGGCAGGAGCTAGGAGCCCCGTCCACCACACAACAGCCAAACATGGGATAATCCCACCAACACAGACAGGGAGAGAGCAGGCCGGGTAGATCGGGGCTGAGCCCCGGAGAATATGGGTCCCCGTCTTCCTTTTAACTGGATTTGGGGATGGAGCCTGTTTATCTATGTACAGGTCAGACGATGGCAACCCGCCGGCTGGCGGCACTGGGGGTAATCTAATCAGGATACAGCGATTTACATTAAATCGCTCGAGCGGGATTATTCCTCATCACAAGCCGATTGAAAGGGGACACTTTTAAATAGGGTTAACAGCTTGTTATAAGATTGGGGAGACTAAGTGAGGGATACTGGTGTGTGTGTGTGTGTGTGTGTGTGTGTGTGTGTGTGTGTGTGTGTGCGCGCGCACACAAGAGAGAGAGAGAGAGAGAGAGAGAGAGAGAGAGAGAGAGAGAGAGAGAGGGAGGGGGGTGCTATTGTGCCACACAGTAGGCTAATCTTCATTACTCAATGCAAAGAGATTGTCTCTCGGGTGGGGGGATACAACACCGGAAGACAAAAGCGAACAAGAGCGAAGAGTGTGAAGAGACAAAGGGAGATGAGTAACAAAGAGAGAGCAGGAGGCGGCGCTGACCAAGGGCCTTTATGTCTCCGCAGACGCACGGCCCTCTGGGCATTGTGAGCGCTCCGGTTACACACCACTCCGAGGCAAGAGACGTGACCATAGCACCACGTACGTTAGGGCAGCCGCTTGCCACTTAGGAACTATTCTGAGGTCTGACTCGGGTCTGTACTGTGGAGAGACATTAGAGATTTCTTTACCAGCTGGGCTTAGGGACAGCGCTAGGGCTCAGTGTCATTAACGCCAGGAGTTACCACCACAGAGCAAATGTGAGAGACATTATATAAAACCCCAACTTAAACAGAAATGTTACATCATCCATTTCCAGTGATCTCGCGTACAAAATGGCTAAGCAAGACGTTTCTGTAAACCTGCGATCCCAGCTGACGTCCCGGTAGACACGTCTATGCTACAGAGGAAGTAGCTTCCTTTCCCAAAGGTTCCTTCCTTTTCCTTTTTTTAAATGTACACATTACTGAACTAAATCTGTCTCTCCACTACATCTGTTTGCTAACCCTTATGTTGAAGGCAGCGGGCCCCATCACGCTCTCTTTACCTTGTCCGCTGGTTCTGGGCTTTAGTCCAATGCTCCTCTGTACGTTTGCACTTTCTGCGTTACGAGCGGGAAGCTGTATGTATCGGGTCTTGGGGTGGTCTGGGGGTGAGGGGGGGGGGGGGGTCGTGTTCCCTCATTCGGAGTTATGTCACAACAACGTGGGTGCGTCCTGGTTACCGGAGACACTGGGTCCCTGTGTCTGTCCCCGTCCCCCTCATGGCTTCCTGTAAAGCTCTGGCCAAAGACCTCTTACCCCGTCCCCTCCGTGGGGCCTGCAAGACAGGGATTCCTGCCTCTCCTTCCCTGCCAAAGTCGAGCACAATGGCCCGTGTGTCAGAAAACCACGGGGCTGCACATCCGTCGTAGAGGCAGCCGGGGGGAACCGAGGGCAGGAGTCTTACTCAACAGCTACTGAACCGGACCTCTCCGCTACCCGTCCGACACGTCCGTGCTGCTCTGTGTTAAGTGCAAGGAGGAGAACAATAAAGGCTTTCTGTGTGCCACACACTCCCCAGAGATGATCTCACCCGGACTGAAGCGTGAAGTGCTAAAAACTGATGCAATCTTGCCGGTCATTTCTGTCGCCTTGGGCTAAATATAACCGGCTGCTCCTTTCTACCCGACCACAGGACGTGACCGGCCGCGAGAGCGCGGGGTGACGGCAACGACCAAGAGGCCCTAGAAAGGAGGAAGCGCATTCCACACATCTGAGCTCATTTCCTGTCCCGTCCCACTAAACGACTCTGTGACTCAGTCCAGCCTGGCAAGTGGAGGAAACGGGACAGGAAATCACACAGGTAGGATACAGGGGTCTGGGACTCCACTCGAAACGCCGAAAACAGGTTACGCAACGCTCCTCAGCTCCTAAACCCTGGCTGCAATCCGACCAACACAAACGAACACAAACAACCTCGGCTGGCACATTCCAGGGGAGGGTCACTGTGGGTCAGTGTGGCCACGCTACCCAAGATCTCCCTGTCCAATCTGCATTGGAGAGTCCGGATAAGCTGGCATCGATGGACAAAGGCTGTTAAGATAACAGGAATGTGAGCACCCCTCCCACACACACACACACACACACACACACACACACGTTCCACCCACGTTTCGGCCTTCATCCAGCCTGGCAGCACCGTGGCCTTTGAGCCACAGGGATTTTCCACGCTCGAAGGACTCCAAAACAAAAACCGAGAACAGTGATTTCGCAAAGCCGCTTAAAAAAAATGAAAGACGTGGTGTGCCCCCCCCCCCCCCCTCTCAGGGGCTCACCTCTGACAGATAGAAGAGGCCTGGCAGGGTCTGTTTTGTATGATAACCACACGCAATGCCGGCCCAACCCAATTTCCCGGCACCAGGTTAGGCAACCCAGTTAATTGCCATCGCTCGCTTAAGAGCACATAAATGGCTTTTTCATCCCCGACTCCGTCCTCTTTATAATTATCTTGCAGAGTGGTAATTACAAAGAGCAAGCCCAGCCTGTGTTTTATGGGACAACAAACTCCTTTGCTCTTTCCTGGGTTCCATTTCCCCCCAGTGCTTATGTCAAAGACTGGGTAAACATGGGCACTTTAGTATAAATTGAGCCCTTGAAAGGCAGGAGCTGGGGCTATTTACACACACACACACACACAAAAAAAAAAGGCAACCGATTGCCTGCTGTTAGGTGATTTGGTGAAATATTAGCAAGAGTAATGGGACTGTTGTCCATCACACAGAGTAAGAACTGGGGAGCATAATCATGTTTTGACAACTTAAACTAAACGGCGAAGTCAATTTCACAGATCGCCTTCTGAAACGTAGCTCTGATCGCGTCCTCTAAGCCGCTGTGACGTGCTGAATCAAACGTCAGAAAGGAACATTGGAGCACGAGCGAACTGGAACTTGTAAAAAAGCCTAAACCCTTTGTGAGGACGCGATGAACATGCGTTGTGGACGTCTCGAAGGCGCCGCGTGAGAGACGCACGTTTCCCGACGCCACCCTGCAACCGTGCCGACGTAGAGAACAGGCCCCTCAGCTCCGTGCCAACGGCTCTATCTGCGCACGCTGCCTTTTCTTCCCTGGATATCGGCCTCTCTCATCTGGCAAACGCCAGACACAATGGTGTGCCACTCAGGTCGTCACCGCTGAAAGGGAGAGAGGGAGAGTGTGGCGGGAGGGCGGGTTTGCAGTCATGGACTCGTCCAGAAAAGCTCATCTGAGGTATAAAACCACCACAACAGAAGCACTACAGCGCACAATGACAAAGCCGTTGTTTTGGGTGATGTGTAAAAGGGTGGGTGAAACTCGTATGCATGGCTGCTTCTGAAACAATGGCGCTTTTACAGCCTACCTGATCCAACACACACACACACACACACACACACACACACACACACACACACACACACACACACAAAACACACCATTTTTCTGTGGGGCAAAGCGACTTGCATTTTGTTTTCACTATGTTCAATTGGAAATAAAGCACTGTTTGTCTTTTTTCTTCTTCCTCAGCATCTATCAAGCATGCATAACACACACACACACACACACACACACACACACACACACACACACACACACACACAGCCACCTACACAAATCTCTCCAGCAGACTCTCTCAGATGAAAGGATGACCTCATCCCTCACCCCCCCCCCCCCCCCCCCCCCCCCCCCACACACACACACACCACCCCCACAAACACACGCAGCCCAGCGAAGCTGAGAGTGAGGTCACCTGAGACGGAGGAGCCCCCCCACCCCCTGCCTCTGACTCACTCCCACGCAGCCTTTTACAGTGATGGCACTTTGAACCCAATTACCAGTGTCTAACATGGCTGCTACAGTGACATAAAAACGGGGGAACCTAACTGGGACTTGATGAATGCCTCTGCAGTCCATTAATTCCTGACTACAATAGAAGCCGTGGAAAGGCGGACCTTTGCCAAGAGTGCACAGCGCCGTCGTGCCACGAGAGCCGGGCGGCGTTTCTGCGGCCGGCCGCGTGGAACTCCGGTTTCTGGCCCTCGGGTGTCGGCGTGCTCGCCCCAGGCACCCCCACCTGCTCGGTGTATAAATAACATCCGGCTGGGAGAGGGGCTTTTTGAAGCCGGCACGCTCCCCGTCAGGGCGGGCTGGTTCGGCAGGTGCCCCTGCTGCCGTCACACCTGTCTGCACCGCGGGGGGAAGGGGGCTCACGCTGTAGCCCTGCTGCACTCCCTCCAAAAACTAACTCCCCACCTCCCCCTTCACCCCCCCACCCCTTCTCCCCAACCCACCCCAAGGTCACAAAGTCACCGATGACGACATGGTTGCTAGGAAGATTCCCAACCACAGCTAGTCGGAGGCTGTAGCTCACGACTCTTTTCTTTTTTTCTTCACAAGAATGTCCAGTGTGGTTGGTCAGTGGGGGGGGGGGACCATTTAGCCTTTTAGCTTGGAATGAGCCGGTGATCTCATTCTCAATACTGAAGAAGGAGGATGAGTCACTGGCACTTTCCATGGAGAATAAAGCTGTTGACCTGTCTCTGTGTGTGTGTGTGTGTGTGTGTGTGTGTGTGTGTGTGTGTGTGTGTGTGTGTGTGTGTGTGTAAGCTGGCCTTGGTTGGCGTACCAGTCGCTGCACTGTAGCTGAGAAGAACGGTTCCCTCAAAGTACAGGGGGCTCTTCACGCTTTGTTTCCTTACTTGCACACACAGACATGCAGAAACTTTTATGGACTACGCTCATGACTCACATGCCTGTGTATGCACACTTTAAGCTCTCACACACACACACACACACACACACACACACACACACACACACACACACACACACACACACACACACACACACACACACACACACACACACACACACAGACAGCCTGGCCATTCCCTCAGGTATTCCCGGCAACACTGCCGATTAAAATAGCGGGCGACCCACATATCTGGGCACCGGCTCAGTAGCCCCTTCGGAGGAGACAGACTCCACACAGCACCACCGACGCACTGCCGCTACCTTCCACATCATAATTACCTTTTTGTCCTGTTTCTAATTCCACCAGATGGTGCGAGGATCGTCGTGCCTCTCCCAGATAGGCGTGTGTAGCGGAGGGCGTTAAAGGAGCCCGCCAACGCGTCACCAGACGCTCTTCGCAAACATGAAATGGGCCCGTGCGAGCCAGCGAGGATCCGAACGAAGAGCCGGGTGGCTCATCCCGCCCCACAATCCCCTCTGAAAAATGAGTCTCGCCGTGGCGCCGCTCGGCGTAGAGGCTGAACGTCTCAGCGAGCAGGACAAATTCCCAAGGTCGACGAGACTCCGCGTGTGACCCATTTAACGGCGTCGTACACAAAAGCCTGATGGCTGAGCGGTACATGCTCACGCAGTCGTCTGCTCCACCCCCCCCCCCCCCCACCACCACCACCACCACCACCACCACCACCACCACCACCTGACAGTCTTCCTGGTAGCCAACCTTCAAGACAGACAAGGCTGTTTAGCGCGTCCGTGTGATCCGTTCGTCCAGGGAGCCTCTAACAGCGCCGGGCCGATCCAGCTCCAGAACCCAAACATCCAGCTCCTGTTATCTGGCTCCATGTCTCCCGTGACCTTTTTTTTTTTAAACTTTAAAAGAATCTTTAATTTGTTAAGTGGAAGAGAAACTAAAGGGCTTTTCATCAATTTTTATGGTTGAGGTTGAACACGCTTCCTTCCTTTTGCACGCGGCATATCTGTTATGAATGGCCCATCTGTGGGACGTTAATGTCAAAGAGGAAAAATCTTCTGGCAGACGACGGCTCTTTAATCCGGATGCGAGGTCACGGTGAAGAATGCGGAGGGCCTCGTTTGTCTTTTTTTTTTTTTTGCTGGAAAAGTGGATCATGCCAACGCAGGAGAACAGGTGGGGCTCACAGCAGAGCCACACGCCGCCTGGCACACACGTAGCCACTGCTATATCGGGCATACAGTATGCCACCTGCCGCAACCCTCCACACGACAAGCAAGGGAGCACTTCAAATAAAGAGCATGTAGGCACACACACACACACACAGTGGCACCCATGCCTGGCATTGTGGCCAATGCCAGAGGCTGTAACCACGGCGATGGTGAAAAGCAGGGCTGTTGGGATGATAAATGGGAAGGAGGTTGGCAGCTGTCCATGTGGTGGGGTGATATTTGGGTGGAGAGGGTGGAGGGGGGGGGGGGGGTGGACCAGAACATGTGTGTGTGTATGTAAGGGGGCGGTCTATAGCCTCAGCATTAAATAAAGTCCCGGTTTCCTGCACAGAACAGTAGAACGCAGGGAAACGCTGGTGAACGCCACAAACAGAACCTCCGTGAAGGATCCGACATGCTGGCAGTAGTGCCTGCAGCCTGGTGTGTGTGTGTGTGTGTGTGTGTGTGCGCTCGCTGGGGAGGGGGGGGTGGGGAGTCCCGCCTGAAGACCTGTGCTCAAAGCCACGTCTCTGGTGTAGCAGCGTAAGAAGCTTCTCACGTGGGACGTTCTCAGCTCATTAGGGCATGGAGCCGAGTGTGTGCTGTGCTGAGGCTGCCCGGTTCCAAGGGGGCATCTGCCCTTTTTATTTTCTCTCCATCCCTTCAGTGGGCAAAGCTGCTGGGCTGGACACTCCGCAAGGGACGATGTGGGAGACTGAGCAGGGGGGACGAACGAGCCAAGTGCAGCCAGCACCAACACAATGGGAGTCTGGAAGGCAGACACATCAACCGCTAGTGGAGACATAGACACAGAGCATATGTAAACACACACACACACACACACACACACACACACACACACACACACACACACACACACACTCAACCATTGCAGCTCTTCAAATCCTGGGGAAATGCCACTATTATCTTGTAATGTTTTACCGCTGCCTTAAATCTAATGTTCCAGGTTGAGGACACACCGCCCATTGCAGGATAAGGACATTTCCCCCATATTATACCCCAGCTACACCCCCCCCCCCCCCCCCAACACACACCCACACACACCCCAGGAAGAGGACACCCCCCCCAACACACCCACACACACCCCAGCATGAGGACACCCCCCCCCCAACACACCCACACACACCTCAGCATGAGGACACACCCCCCCAACACACCCACACACACCCCAGCATGAGGACACCCCCCCAACACACCCACACCCACCCCAGCATGAGAACACCCCCCCAAACACACCCCAGCATGAGGACACACCCCCCCAACACACCCACACACACCCCAGCATGAGGACACACCCCCCCCAAACACACCCACACACACCCCAGCATGAGGACACACCCCCCCAACAGACCCCAGGATGAGGACACATCCCCCAAACACACCCACACACACCCCAGCATGAGGACACACCCCCCCAAACACACCCCAGCATGAGGACACACCCCCCTCCAAAACACACCCACACACCCCAGCATGAGGACACACCCCCCCAAACACACCCACACACACCACAGCATGAGGACACACCCCCCCCCAACAGACCCCAGGATGAGGACACACCCCCCCAACACACCCACACACACCCCAGCATGAGGACACACCCCCCCAAACACACCCACACACACCCCAGCATGAGGACACACCCACACACACCCCAGCATGAGGACACACCCCCCCAAACACACCCACACACACCACAGCATGAGGACACACCCCCCCCAACAGACCCCAGGATGAGGACACACCCCCCCAACACACCCACACACACCCCAGCATGAGGACACCCCCCCAAACACACCCACACACACCCCAGCATGAGGACATGTTCCTATATTACAGGATCAACACACGTGCTGCCGGTCACACTTGCAGTGTTCACGTTTGGTTGCAGTGTTCACGTTTGGTTGCAGTGTTCACGTTTGGTTGCAGTGTTCACGTTTGGGCTCTTTCACTGCCAGGGTCTATTTTAGGCCACAGACGTGGCCCAAAGGCACTTTTCTCCCGGATGGAAAAGTACCTGTTGTCCCCTAAGTGGCCGTGTTTGAGTATGAGGGTCATGATGCATCCCATACACCTATTCACTGGACCTCAGTGCTACCAAAACAAACAGATGAGCTCACTGCCTGGTGGCCAAACAGACCAGAGCTGCCAGACACACACACACACACACACACACACACACACACACACACACACACACACACACACACACACACACACACACACACACTTTCTCAAAGGCCATCGGGCTGTTTTCATGCTCGGATTCATCCGTGCATTGATGTTTATGTAAGCCGCGTTGTTTTTATTCCCTTTTCTGTCAGGAAGGTCTCGCACCGCAATCGCTCTACCGCTCCGTCGTTCAGACCCAGTTCTTGCCAAACAACCTCCGTCTGTTTCAGCTTCACAACGAGCGGCGCCGTCAGCCATTACCACGTGGGCCGAGTGAGCAGAACTGAACGTGAGCGCAGCCCCAACTCGACTCTCCGGAAACTTCCGCGCGTCTGGAACATGGAACTGAAGGGTGGCTGGGGGTGAGGAGGGGGTTTCCAGCAGGTCAAACGGGGAGGCGTGTCCTGTGGGAGGCTCCGCCCCCTCCCCACACCCCCGCCTCGGATGCAGTTGAATAAACATAAGCTCTCTCCTTCATGCTGGGGTGCCCTTCACTTCTACACATTACTCCTCTCTCTCTCTCTGTATATCTGTCTCCCTCTCCCTTTCTCTCTTTCACTGTTTTGACAGTCTGCAGTGCTACTTATAGGTGGTTAGGAATACCAAGAATATCATTATCTATTATTCAGCAACAACGCTCTCCCAGTCTATGTTAAACACTCCGCACTGGAATACAGAGAGAGGTGGAAACGCAGAGCTTGTGTCGAGTAGAAATGCCGTTTAAAATGCAAAGCGTTTCACCAAAATGTCTGCAAAACTTCCGTCGCTGTATGAATTTTTGCCATCGTTAAAAGAGAAGCAAAAGAGGCAAAATATGCCATCAAGCTGTCAGTCAGGCTGAGTGTGTTTGTGTGTACGTGTGTGTATGTGAGAGAGAGAGAGAGAGAGAGAGAGAGAGAGAGAGAGAAAGAGAAAAAGAGAGACAGAGTGAGAGAAACAATGTGTGTGGGCACTTGTACTTAGAGAAAAATGGCTGGTTCCTCACAGGCTGTTAATCAAACACTTGAGAGGCTAAGCTGCCTCTCCATGGGCTAAGGGGACGTCGGGCCTCATGCATAAAGATGCACTCTGCATTCTCATCTTTCTCTGCCCCCCCCAATCCCTTTACGGCTCCTAACAGACACTTGAGAAGCGGGTAGACAAACGATCCTGCCCCCCCCCCCCCCCCCCCCCCATAGTCACCCCCCCCCCCCCCCCCCCCCCCCCCCTCTGTCACGAGCCCCGAGAAGCTCTTGATTTCCCCGATAACAAGCCATGTCCATTAGCTCCGTGATGGGCGAGAGTACAGGAGGGTGGGGGGAGGGATGACCCGAGTCAGGAGGATGAAAATCGGCGTGTCCCTGCCGGACTCATCCAGACCCTCAGGTCACTCCCCCCCCTATTGGCCGTGAGGCGTCTCCAGTGCAGACACCTCACAGGTACACGTGAGCAAATTCCTGCATGTCGTGCCAGACAAAACTCACCTCGCTCACTAAACAATCACACCGAAGCAGGTGAGGTTAATCGGGCCCCGCAAACACCAACGAACGCCACAGATCTGGAGTGTGTATCTCTCCCAGGAGTGATATATACTACATACGTTGCTTTCACTTTGCCTGGCTCTTTTCTTTCTTTCTTTCTTTTTACTGTTGTAAAAAACAAATGTCCATACTGCCTCCAAACGCATTTATCTGCGATTCTGCTAGTGAGCGGCAGTCCTCGCAAAACGAATGATTTTCCTGACCGGGTGTAGTAACATGAAACTGTTGATGTTATCCGACCCAAACCATGATTCAAATCCTGGCGAAGACGGCTGTACCTAGCCGGCCGAGCAAAGTCCTGCGTGTGCTGCTGTGTCCCGCGACTCTCGTCAGAGTCTCGCGAGTCAGAACGTGTTCTCCTCCTTCCAGCTTTCTTGCCTTTATATGGTAGCGTCTTGCATTCCCGACATCCCGTCATGTTTCTCGGGCGCTACACTGTGTCCCGTACGTCTCTCCACTCACACTAACTGGATCGCTGAAGTCTCAGAGGAACATGGACACTGCATGCCGTTCTAATGATGATCGCTCAAAACTAAACTGGCATAAAGCCTGCATGTGACTTAATATTACTGTTTAACACCATTGACTGTTACAGAGTCCCTCAAAATGTGTTATTTAGAAAAATACACTGTCCAGGGCCAATTCTTCTTCCAACATGCAAAAAAAGGAAAAACCCTCCTAATCGTTGTTTTGTGTCCGTTCTACATTAGAAATGCCAATTATCTTTTCAGTTTCCCCATTTCACCAAACCTCACTGCATGAACACCTACATACTGCCAATTTGACAGCCACTTTGATCTATTGCGAGCAGAGAGAATAAATTATAGAGCAATTGCCAAAATTTCACGGCAACAGATATTTGGTAAACAGCTTTCAGTCAGTTCGTGCAGTGGCTGAGGTCTCAGTGTCCGCTTCATACACACACACACACACACACACACACAATATCGTGGATGCAATTTCACACCACTAAAATAACAGTACGAAGGACAAAATTATAACTCGGAGCAACGTATGCTGATTCTCCCAACTGAATGGATTTCCTGGGCTAATTCAATCTGAAGTTGCTCATTCGTTTGGTGCAGCTGGATGTTTACAGAGATTTCTCTTCCTTTATTTTTGCGGGTTTGAGTTAACGTCAACACAGAATCGCTTGCTTGTAAGGAGTAGCGTGTGTAAGCAGCTCTCTTGGAAAACAGCACGCGAGTGAAAGCCCCCCCCCCCCCCCCCCCCCACCCCCCCACTTCAAAGAAGACCTGGTTCCACCCTGCACATGAAAGACCCTGCTGCCTCATGCCAGAGCCTAATTACTGTCAGCTGTCTACAGGCTGACTGATCTAAGCTGGTACGGCCTCAGAGAGAGAGAGAGAGAGAGAGAGAGAGAGAGACTAGCCTAGCTGGCAATGTACAGTCACCTCTACTGTACAACTGTACACAGTATGTGAAACCTGACTCGAAATAAGAGGCAAGGCGGGGTGTGTGTGTGTGTGTGTGTGTGGGGGGGGGGTAAATACTCATGTGTGCGCTGTAATCCCAGCCTATGAGTCACTGAAGAGCAGCTTCGCTCCACCCTGACTGTGCTGATGTCGCCCTTTCTGCTCCGCGGCCCTGACGGCATCCAGGAAGTGCTTGGCACAATAGCTCAACTTCATGATGTCACACTGATAAACGCTGGTGGGTGACTCAACACCGTCTGACTCCTGCAGATTCCTGGTAGGCCATTTAAACCGATACCAGACAAGCTGATACAAGAGACGCAATATAGGATCAATTAAACCTGCCGCGTTTGCAAATCAGAATCTGACAGGAAGTGTTTCTCTGTCTCGACACGTCTAATTTCTTATCCCTGTGTTTACACAAGGCAATAAAACAGGCACACACCTAAATCCCTCGATGCTGAAACACATGGGATATTATGACGGCAGCGTTAGTACACGAAAGATTTGCTACATTTGCGGTACCAACAAATCAAATGACTGGACAAACATTTTCTGATTAAAAACATTTTAGAACAACAAAATAAATAAAAACAATAATTGTAAAAGCTGATTTTAAAAGTTAAGAAATAAACAAGCTCTGGTATTAAAGCTGGGACGGACCCCTGCACTGTTCGTGATGGATGTCCTCCAGGGCATCTGAGGTCACAGCTAAAGTAGAGGAGGTCAAGAGGTCAGAGTGCACTCATGCTCATGCAGATACAGAGAAGACGGAGGTGGTGTTGGGACGGACGGCCTTCAGGGCAGAAGCTGTAACATGTGGAGTCTCTCACATTCTTCTACATGTCCACATGCAACAACGTCGTCGTCATCAAGAGGGAAACCGGCAAAACAGGTCGAAAAGAGACGCCCCGTTCTCCATTTACGACCAGAGCGGCGAGAAGCACCACGGCGTACGGGTCGTAGGGCGGCGCGGGAGGCGTTTCTAGCAGCCTCGCAGGGCCGTGTGTGCCCGAGCCTCCCACACGAGGAGCTCCTGCAGCCCCCAGAAGGAGGCGCAGGAGCGGCACGGCGTCTCCGGCTCAGAGCCGTCTGGCCGCGTCCTCGTCTCCCCCCCACGTCGCCGTCCCCGGCGGAGGACGCGTTCGCCAGGATTCCTCCCTCTGCAGCTCCGCAGCCCGCCAGCTCCGCCTGTCTGGGTTCCTGGAGCTCCTCCAGCGGCGGAACGGGCCGGCGGCCAGCCGTGAGACGGGCCTGCGATCGCTCACCGCGCCCCCGTCGGCTGCTCCGTGAGAAACCAGCTGCTCTCCTCCGAGGGTTGCGCAACGTGGCGCTGCGCCCGCTCAAAGCAGAGCGCCTTAAGCTGGAGCGAGCCCGGCTCGGCCCGCGGGGGTGTCTGGTAAAGCCGGGGCTGGAATTTGAAGTTGCCTGGTCCCACGTTGACTGGCAGCCAGAGAGAGGACGGGGTGGGGGCGGGCGAGGGGGCTCCGGGGGCCGAGCAGGGCTTCCCAAACACACGAAGACGTCGCTGAACTCCATCCGAATCCATTTTTAATGGCATCGCGCGCTCTCGCTCTGGCACGGCCATGTTCCCTCTGCTGCCGTTCTGAAAGTTACTGGGCTGTGAAATGTGGAAAAACTGCGGCGCGGCGTATGCATGCGGTGTGATTCATTATCTTGTCAGACGTGGCCACTCTGGGACAGGCAGCACTCCCCAGGCGCGAGCAGACACCGCTTCTACCACGGCCGACTTCCCGCGGCCCGGCTCTGGGGGTTACCTCCGCCCCCCGCCGCGTGGGGCTCCGGGCGAGACGCCGACCCGCCCAGGCGCAGAGCCACAGGTACCCGCGTCTGAAAGGTCCGCACGCTCGAGCTCTGCCGGACAGATCAGGACCCCTCGGCGACACACCTCCGAAAGGTGTTAATGGAACAGGAGGTCAAAACGGAGGGGACGACGGGTTTTCCGGGCCGCCGCCACACTTGGAGTTTCAGGAGAAACGGCTGGTCCCGGCGTCTGGGCCACGGGGGTCGTGCGGTGGGCGTTTCAATAAGGCTTCTGCCCCCTAGCTTAAAAATAATGCTCTCCGAAGCGGAAAGCGGATAAAGAGGACGCATCAAGTCCCTGGCCGTCCCAAAACAGACACTTTCTAAACCGAAACATGGTGAGTAAAAACAACAAGGCACATTTGAGAGACAGGCCTGCCAGACATGGTGAACAGAGACACAGAGTGACCCAATTTCACTGCAGCCAGCTGAAAAACAATAAAATTGTTGGACCCCTGAAGGAGAAGAACAAACAGACGTGCAGGTGACACCCTGGAACACAAGGGGACAGATGAACGGACATTAACAAACACTTTTCCCTCCCCCACACACACACACACACACACACACACACAATCAGTCTCTCAGGTGATCCTTACTAATTGGCCAGGCTACCTAGTTTGCTTCTAATGGTGTTGTTTACCACCACAGACCAATTCCCCTGGGTTCTCCACCTGCTCCGACCGCCTCCAGGGTGGAGGCCAGAGAACCTCTCTGGGTGGTGCTACTATGGGAGGTGACCGAGGGACAACCGTGGATCCCCTCGTTACACATACAGCCCCTCTGAACGAATCTTCCTCACAGGTCACTGCCGAAACAGCACCACCCCCAACATCTTTGGTAAAAACAACAAAACAACAACGATAAAACAAACAAACAAACAAGAACAAAAGCTACCGGTGTGTTTACGCTCCTGCCTCTTCTCACAACCTCCACACTCTCCTCCCAGCCCCCCCCTGACAGTGAGAGATGGTGTCTTTGTTCCAGGGAGAGGTGAGGACGTTGCGGGGGGGTGGAGGGTACCGCTGACACACGTCAGGCCCCGGAGGGGGAGAGAACGGCGGGGTGCCCGACTCCAGCCGCCCGGGCCCTCCGTCTCCTCCCACCCCGTCCTCCACGCAGGAGCGCTGGAACTCAATTCACCCATATCACGTCCATTAAGGTCTGATTCATGTGCCATCCTCCGGCGCCTGAGAGCGTCCATCCATCTCCCCCCCCCCGGGCTGAAGGGTGCCGTTTGCTTTCCTCGCCCAGATCTGCGGCTACACTATCAAACCATCACCGCTAGTAAAAGCATCAGACGTGGACGGTGCTGCCGGTCCCGGGCAGCCTCTTTTATTCACCTGTCGTCCTGCCGAAGGCCTGACCCCCCCCCCCCCCCCCCCCCACCACTCTCGCCCCATTAAACTGGGCCACGCCTCCACACCGCCACTCATCCACTGGATATCGGGCCTACCCAGCAGTGAGAAAAACATGTCAACAGAGACGGCTTGTGGCTGGATGAGTTCTTTCCAGCCGTCACAAGGCCAACCCACCAACGCAACACATTCCTCAGCAGAACTTCCTGTGGGAGCGCCAACGTGGTGGTCTGCAGTGGCTTCACAATCTCCTCATTCCTTCCCTAAGCTCAAGCAGCATGAAGCACCAGCAATATTGGATGGTCTTTAGCCATCTTATTAAACAAAACCAGGGTATGAGAAAGTGCCATTTCATCCACCCACCCTCTCTCTCCCCCTCTCGCTCAAACACACACACACACACACACACACACAATCAATGGCCTTATGTTCAAATGGATTCAAAACAGCAGGCAAAACTGAGCCTGTGTGCATTCACAACTAATTGACTAACACACACACACACACACACACACACACACACACACACACACACACACACACACACACCAAAATCTACTGTAATTAAACCATCTATTGTTTGATGTATCAAAGATGTGAGGTGACACGGACCAGGATAAACATGTGGGCCAGACCTGGCTCGGCTAATTACTATGGAAAGGGTTAATATTAAATCCTACCAGACACACAACTGTCCTTTAACTCGTGCCAAAATGTGTTGCGTGTAGTCGAGACGAGGACTAGATGTAGGTGCTCGTGCAGGTGTGTGTGAAGACCCTAGATCTTCAAGTTCTCACTCGAGCGATAAATAAGCACGCGCTGCCTTTGCCCGCAGTTGAGCACGCGGAATGGCACTGAGGTGCGCGCGAGCGCACGAGCCTGCATCCATATTGACTCCTCCACGTTCGCCGTTACCCCAAATCACGCATTTAAATCATAAAAGCACAGTCTTGCATTAAAAAAAACACACACACGTATAAAAGCACGAGTAAACAGGAGCATGCCTTGAATTTGTTATTTGTATAATATAATACAACCGCAAACGCGACGAACACGATGACAAGACCTGGAAATCATTCTACGTGGCCCAAACGTGCTGATGCGAACTGATGGTCTCGAGATGTTCTGGTGGCCATGTGCGTGTCTCGCCACCTCAGACGACTGCAGCTCCTGACTCCATGAATGAACAGGCGACACGTCAATAACAACGTGTTACAACAATGCGTCGTGTTCAGACACTTTTACTACTTGTTTTCGACACACGTATTTCGTTACGCTGCTTGTGACTGCATGATGTCGTGCGTCAAAAGCAGGTCCCATTTGACTAGTACCACCTCACGCGCACATCCTCGCGGCGGACACACGGTCCAGTACCACCGCGCCTGGTACCGACGGGTTTAACTGCAAGTAATACAACAGCCGCGCAAATAATATTTGACAACAAGTATTTTGTTGTTACACAAATGTCTGTCTCCACCGGACAACTACGTGCTTATGAGCTTCTACATCAGCAAGACACGCACGCACACACAGGCGCACGCGCTCTCTCACACACACGCCATCAACTGAATCTAAGAACTAGGGTAATATGCAAATATTAATCTTCCTTCAGTATATTACTTCTGTAACCGCCGACAATACAGCCACATAACTGGAAGAACTCAAATATCACGCGCCCTCCAAACTTCGCTATAATTATAATAATAAAAGACATCAGCATCGCTCGAGCGCCGAACCAGCCGGAGACCCGGAGGAGCGCGCGGTATTTTGGAAACAGAAAGGCGCGTGTCGCCCGGGCGCTCGAGCGTCCCTCCGCTCCGCGAGCCAAGTTCAGCTCGCGCGCTCTCTCTCTCTCTCCAGCCCAAAACAGCGCGAGCCTCCGCGACGCGGGCGCGAGCCACTCACCTGCTGCCAGTTCTCCTCTAGCGACGGCAGCGCGGAGAAGTAGCCGGTGTCGTGGACCAGCTGAAGTTCCTGAAAGATACTGTAATTCGCCAACACGTCCATTTTGATGCGCGCAAGAAAACAATCTCTTCCTAAGGAAAAAAAAGCTCCCACTGTTAAAAAAAAGCACGGAAACACCACCAACTCTTCTGATCCGTGCCCGACGTGCTCCGGGAAAGTATCTGTGCAGATATAACGTAAAGATGCAGAGCGGAGCTATATGGGGAAAAAAGAGAAAGAAATGTTTGTTTTTTTTTTTAAATATATTTTGTCACTTTAATTGCAACCCCCTTCTCCGCTGCGAACTCTCCTCAGCCCGGGAGTGGGATGCGAGCGTGGCGACAAGAAATGGCCACCTAATTCCGCATTGCCAGATCGCTATCTGTGCTCTATAAATCCAGGTAGCCGTTCTCCTGACTGCCGTGTTCAGCAGGCAAGTTGCTGGGGCTCGCGCTCTGCCGCGCGCAGGAAGAGCCCAGGCGCTCCGAGGGGGCGTGGCCTCTTGTCAATCAATTCCGTGCGTGACCATGTAAGGTAAATAGGGTTGATGATCTCACTGGCGTCCAATTAAGGCGGTGCTAAAGTGGGTAAAAGGGAGGAGCCAAGTCGAACGACCGCGCACAATTGGCTGGCGGTGGCTGTCAGTCTGGCCGTAGATGGCAGTGAAAGGTGAGCTATTTTTAGAGAGCTATATAACAGCCTCAACACGCTCCGCTCGGACACACAGCCAGAAAGAACGCGAGTAAGAGGAGAACCAAGTTGTTTTCTCCTGTGATAATTAAAGCCATGTGGTAATGTTACATCTTCACAAGTTTCGGTTTTGTTGCTCGTGTAGCCCAATATGGTAACAAAGTTGCGAACACGGATGAAGCGGATTAAATCCTGCGACGCCACAGTTTGTGTCGGGGGGAGTGAACACGCACTTGAGAGACTGCGGGGCGCAGAAACGTGTTAAATGTAGCAAAAAAAAAACACCCAACGACACAAAACGAGTGTAACATAAGTTCAAACTAAACACCTCGTCCGAACAATACTTAACACCGTCGCCACCTCAGTCAGGCACTAGTCACGTATAGCGTTATTAACCCACCTTACATAATTGGTGATATTGATTTACAACATTGATCTGATTATTGGTTCGTAATGGACAATTCAAAACTGACGACACCCTAAGGCTATAATAAAGCTGCGAATCAATATATAGTAAACTTTAATGACTCTGCAGAAACCTTAAAGCCACAAAAAGGAATTTATGAGACTCATTTTAAAATTTATGTCAACCTTAAAGCAGCCAGACCACATATTTTAAAATTTAAAACGCTGCACATTACTCTTTTGCTCGGTAACATACCCTGTCAAACATGTTAAGGCTTTATACTTAAGTTTCCAACAATCCAAACTACAAGAAAATCTACAAACAATATAAGCCACAAAGAAATATGTGCAGGACATACTACCTAGACAGGTTGGTTACCTCAGAAAGTCTCACAGTTAGCAGCCAGGCTAACTCTACTCTGCGAGTGTTGGGCTTTGTCACATATCCCACTTCAAGTTGACTAACGGTTCAAGACGTTCAGGGAAAACTAGGCCAAGATGTCCCTTTTTACTTCACCTATTTCAACCGTGAACTCTAAACCCTCAACAATCTGAAGGTATTCTATATGATGTGGGGTTTTTAGAGAAAATCGATGCGTCAGGTTGCTAAAAAATAAGAAGTTGTCTTGACTCCAGCCCTGTCATTGTCTTTCCTGTCATTATTCTAGTACCCAACATGCTTCATCTTAACATCAATTACGAGTATAGGGCAAAGCCATTAATATTGTCTATGGGTGGTATAAGTAAAGGATGTTGTCATTTAGTTAGACAACAGCTTTAATCCACAAAGGAGAGTTACATTCCCTCACCTTCTAAATGCATAACCATAGTAATGTATAGCAAAGGCTTAATTCGGTGGAATTTATTACTGAAGCCTCCACAGTAACCCCCTGCCTTTTTCGCTTTTTGGATGCCTGCTGGAAGCTAATACCTCACTCTGGTTCTATTAAACATAGGTTTTTACAGTGATAAACTGTCACCCACAGATGCATTCACTTTTTTAAAAAAATTTGGCTGCAATTGGCATTACTTGGAGTACCCCAAAAAGACAGACTTGACAAAATGTGAATCGAAGTGTGTTTTAATTAGGTCCTCATTATGACAAAGTGGGCATGTGTGTGAAAACGTGGAGGCCGGTATTTGCAGCAGGACAGAGTGTTTTAGCAGTGGCAAGTAATTGAGTTTGTATGTGTGTCGGGCCTCTCTCACCCTCCGTTTTCCCAGGGGACACGGGTCTTTGTCTCAGTGGAGTCCGGGGGCAGATGGTTGCTAGATTGGCTGTTTCAGGACATTTTCCCTATTGATTTTTACAGGTCTTTCTACCAGTGAGAATTAGCTAGAGTTGGGGGTTGGTGTTGTGGCCTGAGTGTGTGGTTGTCTGGGGAAGTATATTGTTCTTCTGGACCGTGGTAGCTCCTTCGTCTCTGACAGAGATGCACATTAGGTTATGCCAGCTGTTTGGAGCTGGACGCTTCTAGCCGAAGAGCAGACTGTTAGTGCAGCGGCCTGGTGCGCCCTGCGGGGGCTTTGAGGGGGGGTGGGGGGGCATTTGGTGGGGGAGGCAGCTGCATCCAGTCCGCGGTTCATTTGGCTAGAGGAGGAAGACAGTGGGGGTGGAAAGGGGGGGAGGGGGGGGGGGGGCAGGTGTGTGAGCGTGTGTGCACTGCAGGTTAAGGGCAGGTGCGAATGTGCCACAGCTGGGCTCTGAAAGTTCTTGTGCCTGCCGCCGTGGCAACGCTGTGTGGCACGGACGACCCTGTGGCCGATGGTGTCTGGAACAGCTGGTGCCCACTGTGCCTGGCCTTGGCCTGACTGGACGCTGCACCTTGCAAACTGGGTCGTACACACACACACACACACACGCACACACACACACACCAGTAGTGAACCGTGACCATTATACCTCGGCCCGCTCCCATCCCCCCCCAAAAAAAGTGTTTCCTCTCCTAATTAACTGCAATAAAAAAAAATTAAATAAAAACTGAGACGACAGTACAGCTTTAGAAACGCAATAAACAATAATATATGTACTAGATAATTTCTTAAGGAAAATAAGGTTCCAACAAAATAAGGTTCACAGCTCCGTGTTTCTTGGGAGCGGAATATGTAAACAACGCGCACGAGGACGTCAAAGGAATGAATCGAAACTAGCTAGCGGTGGTACGCTAATGACAGCTAGCGTCGCCACAGCGGGCGGAAATTATCATACAGTTAAGCCCGCCCAAGAGGGAAGATATGATTGGTCAATTTTATTGTCATTTGAAACTGGTATTGCGCTGAATTATAACTGCCAGGCCCTCTGTAAACGAACAGCGGACATCACAGTCCTGATAGGGGGAGACACAGACTCACAGGCTTCCACTTAACCCCTCACCTTCAAACACAGATTGAATAGAGACGGGGGAATAATTTATTTGCTTATATTTTTGTAATTGTTTGGATGTCGATTGTCAAACTGTAAGTAGATAAAATAAAATTACATAAATTATATATATTTTTGTTATAAGAATATTTTAGAGAGGGCATAGAGGGCCCTGACGGTTCCCCACTGACACACACACACACACACACACACACACACACACACACAAACACACAGAGCTTCTTCCCATACCAGGCACGCTCAGTTCTAGTATTCCGCTGTGCTACATTGTGATTGTATCTGATATACAAATAAACACTTCCATTGGTGTTCACGGCGACGTGGCGTATGTCAATAAGATTAGCTCAGTCGTCAGGAAGAACGGATACAGCTTCAAGCGTTAAAATGGAAGCATCACCGCACATCGGTTCAGGTAGTCCCGCGTCACACGCTCTTTAATTAGCCACCCGAGCCGCGATTGTTTATACCCCCCTCATGCCGCCCGGGTGACATCATGTGAATCTGGCTTCGCATGGATAGCCATGGTAACGGATCTGTTTGTGTAAACACACGGCTCGCTTGTTCCCCCTCCCTCTCTCCCAGTGAGACTCGCCCCAGACCCCGGCAGTGCCCTGATCTACCCCTGTGCCCTGCTGCCACACACAGGGGGAAAAGCCTGGCAGCCTGGCGCCACTCGTAACTACCCCAACACCCCGCCACCACCACTCCAATTCCCTTCTGTCTTATTACCCCAGCAGCCTCTGTCTCCTGCCTAAAAAGCAAAAACCCAGAAGACCTTCAGTCACTCAGCATCTTTCTCTGGCTCCGCCCCCGACGCCTGCATCACCGCCTGCCCCTCCCTCTCCCTCTCTCTCTCTCTCGCTCTCTCTCTCTCTGCTCCGTGACCTTAGCTCACGACAGCCTTTTAAGTGGCCCCGAGCATGCTGGGAAGAGCGAGAAGTAACACGCGGTGAACCTATCACACACACACACACACTTTGAGTGTTGAGGGAGAGAGTGAGAGAGAGAGAGTGCAAAAAGGGTGTTAGAATGGGAATTATTTTTAGAGGTGACGAGAATCAGTTTCCTCACGATTCATGAACACTGTGCAACATTGCTTTCAGCGAGAGGGAAGTTTGTTTACAGAGGAAGTGGATCTTTAAGAATGAATTCAGTTGTTACGTGTGAAAACATAAAGACCAGGACTTTTATTTTGATCCAGAGAACATTCTGGTTGGCACTGGAGTGAGCTATGTGGCAGAGAGGGGAGGGGGGGGGGGGGGGGGGCTCACAGGAGAGATTGGGAAGGGGGGGGCTGTGGTGGTGGTATTGGAGCATGAGATCATAGGAGTCTCACTGAGGTAGGAATGAAATTATATCACAAGTGGGAATTGTCCGAATTAGGTTGGACTGGTCTGCCGCCACAGAGATGAAAATGTCCACTCGCATTAGAGTGTCCCTCGCCCAGATGCGTGGGGCAATTGTCTCTGTCCTACTCTTGTGCTCCGCGCTAACGTGACCCTGAGCCCTAGGAACACTGTTCTTGTTGTGGAGGACACCTTTTATGGGGGTGGGGGGTCGGAGTGAAATAGAGGAGGAGAGGAGAGGTCGAAGCGTTAACCGAGAACCTGTGCAGCAGCAACAGTAGTCGTTATTATCGCCGTCGCCTTCTCCTGGGCCCTCGTGGAAGCGCGACACGTTTCATGCGTGAGGAGCAAGGAGCTTTTTATGGATCTGAAACCCTGAAAAGAACAGAATGATTAATTTAGCACAAGAAGCAAAGTTCTGCATGATAAAGGGAATACATTTATCTGCACTCTTTCATCTGGCGCCTCACTCTTTGCGAGAGAGAGAGAGTGCAGCGAGGGAGTCAGCTTGGCCAGCGGGCTGCGAAATTCGAATGCAGTTAACCACGGCACGCCCGCACCCCCGTGAACGCCCCACCAACACCGAGCCGCGAGCCCCGTGCAGCTCACCACCGAGACCTGTCACACACCAGCCCTTCCACCGTTCCTCACCCGCCTTCGCTGGGACGTAGGGGCTCGAGACTTCTTCCAAGCGCGTCGCCTCGATTCCGGGCCCCTCCCCGGCATCAGGAGAACAAGGCGAAACGGGATGACACGCTGCCGTCGGCCGTGACATCCCAAACCCGTCCCCCGTCCCAAGAGCGGCTGAGGGGGTAAGCCTGATTCGGCTGGGACAGGAGGGTTCTGGAGGAGGGGGAGCGGTTTGTTCTTGGCCTCTGGGGTTGTAAGCTCATCAGCACGCTCTTGTAGGTCGGCCCACAGGCCGGGCACCAAGGCTGTGCTGCTGTGTGCCACGATGAAGGCGTTCTGAGGGAGAGGAGAGTGGGCAGGAATCCTGCAGCATCACAGCCTCCATGGGACACATCTGGAGCTCCCGGTGAAACACCATCTCCCACCATCTCTCCCAGTGAAACACTATCACCATCTCCCAACCTTCACTCCCAGTTGCTGGATTAGCTTCTTCTCTGCAGTTGGTTCCCTTGCTAAAGTGTCTTGCTCACTCCTCGTTGTGTTGTGTTATGACGTTTTTGCCACTGTCATTCTCTTTGTCATTTACTCCCTGGTCTGCAGTCGTAGTTCAGTGTGTTACGCTGTATGCAGCTTCTCTGTGTATCGTGGTTCCCATACAGTGATACTGTACATGCAACTGGATGTGGAAGATCTTTTCCGTTTTCACTGTGACCTCTCTGTCACATTTCTATCTTTCTTTCTTTCTTTCTTTCTTTCTTTCTTTCTTTCTTTCTTTCTTTCTTTCTTTCTTTCTTTCTATCACTGCTCATGGTTACCTCCTACACTTGCTCAGTACCTGTAGGTGAGTCTAGATAAGCTTACCTGAGCTCCAGAATAGAGATAGAGCCAAGCCAATGTAACACACACACACACACACACACACACACACACACACACACACACACACACACACACACACACACACACACAACAAAGAAGGACATGTATACTACACATATGTTCTTCCACCAGAGAGGAGGTGGCAGTAATTGCCTCTCCAGTCGTCTCCCCATCTTATCTCCACATGGCTGAGCGGAGAGTAAATATTTAAAGAGGGGGCTGAGGGCAGTGCTGGTAGACTCCCCCCCCCCAACAAACCCCCACTCCCCCCACTCCAGCCCACATCCCTGCTACTGGACCCCAGCATCCAAGGGCAGTGTGGGGCAACGGGAAGCCCAGATCCCAGCACTCTCTAGCATGAGCACGAGCATGTGTGTGTGTGTGTGTGTGTGTGAGAGAGAGAGAGAGAGAGAGAGAGAGAGAGAGATGGGGCAGGAAGGAGCATTTATCGCTTCAAAGTGTAACTGCATGATTTAAAAACACCATTTTTACTACCCATTTAAGAGGAACTGGCATTACCAGAGAAGTTAGTGTTGTGCCTCTAGTTATCAGGATTGACACTTGCCTCAGACACAAATGCACGCACGCACACACACACACACACACACACACACACACACACACACACACACACACACACACACACACACGCACACACACACACACACACACACACACACACACACACACACACACACGCTCACACACACGCTCACACACACACGCACACATTTCAGAGCAATATAGCACACATCCCCCAAAGCCTACAGACATTCTCACATAACACTGATATTGCACCCCAGTCCCCCTTTCCACCACTGATATTATTAATAATGAAGGGGAGCCAATATATTTTCTTGCTATGGGAAGTATATGAGGTTAAACATATTCTCTCACTAATTGTGCGTTCGGATTTTAATAAAAGGCAACTGCATAAGCAAGTGTCAGAGTAGCACCACCGTGCAAACAGTGAGCAGCACACCCCCTTCGGCTGCTGGGCAATAATAACCGTAGCAGTTAAGGCTGATATTTACATAAGATTAAAATGGATAGCTGGTGGCCGAGGGAGGAGTGAGCATTAATGTGTCCTACACGCTGTCTCCTTTGGTCCTGCGGTGACATTCTACCTCACAGAACCCCTGCTGCATCTTCATGAGGTCACCTGGATGTGCCGTTAGTTTGTCCTTCCTGTGTCTCGGAGAACTCCCTGGCCACACCTCCCCCACAGCCAGGAGTGTTTACATATATCATCTCCTGTTAGGTATACTGTGCACGGAGAGTGTTTACATGTATATAATAACCCTCCAGAATATGTTGCGTTTTGTGACCGTGACCGGTTTGTGCATGTTTATGAGATGATGATGATGTGTTTGTGTGTGTGTGTGTGTGTGTGTGGAGGCCGGCGTCAGCTGGTCTCTGTCACACACACACACGCACGCACACACATGCACGCATGTGCACACACACGGCTGGCGGTGGTTCCCGGGCCCCGTGGTGAGCTGGTGGTTTGAGCAGGGGCCAGAGCTAAGCTGTGTGCTGGTTGACTGTCAGTTCGGCTTAAATCGGCCCTCTGATCAAAAGCTGCCTCCAACTGAGGCGGGTGCGTCTCCCTCTGCCTCTCCTCACCTCTCTCCTCCCGGCAACCCTGACTCCTAACTTACGGGCATCACGCCACACACACACACACACACACACACACACACACACACACACACACACACACACACACACACACACACACACACACACACACACACACACACACACACACATGCATGCATGGCTGGCACTCCTGGCAGAGAGGAAGAGCGAGGGACCCAGAGACAGGGCGGTGCGATTGAGAGGGACAGACCCAACACTGATAGCCCCATTGAGACACATTCTTTATGAACCCATAAAAGGAAAAGGCGACTGCAGACTGTTCATCCATTAGAATGACCTTCCTTTTCATGATGAACCCTTGTCAGCAGGGCTTCTTTTACAGCCCAGGTAATGGCTGTTTATATATACATAGTATATATGGTCAATATAACCACATAATTCCACATAACCATATAATTAGAGTTATACCGTTCTGTTGTGTAATCCCTCGGGTGGGTTGGATTTTACACCATGATTGGCAGTTCTAAATAAATCTTCTCATTGGGTGTATTCACGGGAATTAATTACGAGGCAATTGTGTCTAACATATTAATTTGTGAAGATTATACAATACATTAACCAAGCGCTTATTAGACTCAGTTATATACCCCATTTTCAGCCTTGAAATCACATTGCTGCAAAGCCGTTTCTCCATGACTCTCTAACGAAATAAGTTAGCGTCGCTCTCGTGCAGCCTTTGGGGCTTTTTTTAAGTGATTTGTCCGGGATTAGTCTGCTGCACTAACTCCCTGTGCTACTCTGAACCACCATCAGGGGTTAGCGCTGTCTGAGCACGGCCAGCTCCTTCTCAATCTCCCAGTGAGACGTTGCCACACGACACACGTGTATGCCATTAGGTGCTGTGCATGTTTGACATAAAATAAATCGGAAATAAATGAATTCATAATTGGATGCAAGGCCCACGCTGGGAGACGAGCTTTGCGTCAGGGATTAAATTAGTTTTTGTGGGAAACTTGTTTGCTGCTGGATAGTAGTGGTGGTGGTGGTGGTGGTGGTGGTGTGTGTGTGTGTTTGTGTGGGTGGGTGTATGTGGGTGTGTGAACTGTTTCTGTTTTGCTCATTCTGTTGGGGACAAATATCCCTGTAACAACTACACGTTTGGAAAATACTCTATCTATCTATCTATCTATCTATCTATCTATCTATCTATCTATCTATCTATCTATCTATCTATCTATCTATAAAAAATGTCAAGAAAGCTTTTTATGCTGATAAAGCTTTAACTTATAAACTGCAGGTTATGGGTTTTCTTTTGGTTATTGAGCTAAAATTAGGGTTATGGTTAGCTGTAGGCTCAGCAGAATTGAACTACCCCATAAAGACTGTAAGCCCCCCCATAAAGACAGTGATACACTGGGGTGGGGTAGATAGGGAGGGGGGGTCACTGGGAAGTCCCCTGAGTGCAGGGAATACATGGCATCTTTCTCTACCAAGCTTCTCTTTTATAGGAAAAGGCCATGTGAGGTAGGAGCTGCCGTGTGTGTCCAGCTGTGGTGTGTGTGTATATATGTAGCTGCAGTGTGTTCAGCCTTGATGTGTGTAGCTACAGTGTGTGTTCAGTCCTGGTGTATGTGTGTGTAGCAGTAGTGTGTGTTCAGTCCTGGTGTGTGTGTGTGTGTGTGTGTGTGTAGCAGTAGTGTGTGTTCAGTCCTGGTGTGTGTGTGTGTGTGTGTGTGTGTGGCAGTAGTGTGTGCTCAGCCCTGGTGTGTGTGTGTGTGTGTGTGTGTGTGTGTGTGTGTGTGAGTGTGTGTGTGTGTGTGTGTGTGTGTGTGTGTGGCAGTAGTGTGTGTTCAGCCCTGGTGTGTGTGTCCGTGTATCTGCAGTGTGTATTCAGTCCTGGTATGTGTGCTTCTGTGTAGCAGAGTATGTTCAGCCCTGACATATGAGCATGTGTAACAGCAGGGGTTGATATCTGTCATGTTTTAAGCCACTGCTGGCCTTCTTCCAAGAGGTTTTGTGAGTGATCATGGGCTATTTTGAGATTGTTCATGGTCAGTTTTGGGAATGGTCATGGTCAGTTTTGGGAAAGTCATGGTCAGTTTTGGGAAAGTCATGGTCAGTTTTGGGAATGGTTATGGTCAGTTTTGGGAATGGTCATCGGCTGTTTTTAAACCTCTCTGCAGAAGCCAGGACACAGTGTTACACTCAGCACCTTCTTAATCTCTGTTCATCGTTGGTGTGGCCCACTGAGATCTCCTCCACAGGTGAGCAGATCCTCACCTCCCTGCTCCTCAGTCTGCATCCTCCTGTTAGGTACCGGCTCCTTCAGATCACAGAACCAAAACCAGTGGGTTTTTTGAGGTTGAGTGTATGTGTGTGTGTGTGTGTGTTTGTACGTGAGTGTTGGGGTGGGTAATATAACGCCGTATGTTCAGATCTCCCTCGTCCTTTATCAGAAAACACAATCCTGTTGGTAGTTTGTTGGGTCAGGATTGGCCTTTGAGCAAACAGCCCAGCAGTCTGTATGTTCACGGGTCGATAAGGGCTATATTTACTGACGAGGAGACGGCCACAAATCATTCATAGAAGGAGTTCATCAGAGCATTATAGATACACTGACTGATTCTCAGCTGGGGGGCTTGGGGGTCCAGTCATTTTCTCTGTTTTCCCCCAGGGGTGATTGGGCAGGTCACAGGCTGCAGCCCAGAGACCAGATAGTGAGAGGAAGCATGCCTTTAGGATGGATAGAGGAGACAGACAGAGAGAGAGAGAGAGAGAGAGAGAGAGAGAGAGAGAGAGAGTGGTCAGAAAGTGCATTCTCAGCGGGGTCAGCATTAGTGCTGTGCTGGTGCTTCCTGTGCCAATAGGCAGAATAAACGGGGTAAAAACGAAGGAAAGAAGGAGCGGGGGGGCAGGGGCAGGGGGCGGAGGAGGGCATGCATTTAAATTGAATTAAATAAGAATGAGGAAGAAAGAAAAAAAACCCTGATGGCAAGTAAGAGAAAGCAAGAGTGTGGGGTTGAGAGTTTGACCCTTTCTCCTCTAAAGCAAGGCTCTCAGTGAAAGGTTAATTTGATACTACGGTGGCCTATATTGTGGAGGTAATCATTATTTTTAGTAGCTGCAGTGAACCTGCCTTGCAGGACAATCAAACACCATTACTATTAAAAGCACACCAGCAATACATCACAGGTCCCGTCCATAACAGGATCGATGGCATCGCCCTGTCCAGCACATAAGCAGCTTCTGGAGTTCGCTGAGATCTTTGGAGAGTGTGCAGTGGTTCTTCTTGGAGCTCCGCTGTTGAATGTGTGCCTGGCGTGTTCTGCTAATCGACGCCCTCGTTGTCCGGCCGTTTTGACGGGCAGCTTCAGTCCTGCGGCCACCTCGGGGACCAGTGCTGAGGACACCCGGGGTCAGGTGCTTGGGGGAGTGGCCAGTCAGCCAGGGTGCCATGGCAACAGCACGTAGGGTTGTCAGCCGTCAGGTATTGACCGGCGGGAACCGGCGGAGAGGCGTTTGAAAGGAAGCCCGAGCTGAAGCCCAGGAAGAGCTCGGATCAAAGGAGCAGTCTGTCAATATCAGGCTCCTGTCAGCCTACAGGTACCTCCTCACCACTACATCTGAACTCACCTACTGATCACAGACAAAATCATTGTCAGCTCACATTTGAATCAACTCTGAATCAATTTTGGCACCGCGTGGCAGCCCCGCTCCCCAGAAGGCCCTTTGGAGCATGAAGTGGACACGAAATAACAGAGAGTCCAAAAAACGAGAGCTTCACCAATCACGTTGAGTGCTTCCACACTCGTTTTTAGTGTACTAGAACAAACCGCCAATTAATCAAGCACTCATTAAGAATGAGTATAATTAACTACTCTGATGTCTTGATCAGGGCTATTTGAGAGAGACGCTTTCCTCAGAAACATTTTTATCGTTGTGTGAACCACATCACACCATTTGCTCTGCATCATACGTACTGGTCTGTTCTTTCATTATTAGCCAAAGCTAGTTCAGCTAAAACGTTTCGAGGAGGTCTGAGGGGGCTATTGTTTTGTTTTTTTGCATGTCCACCTGCTGTCCACATGTTATATCAGTGAACGGATGTGAGCTTGACCCCAGTTGCGATGCTTCTCCCAGCTTCGAAGGCCGGCGTGGTCTGCAGCACTTGGCACAGCTCTACCTACTTCAGCACAAATGAAGCGGACAAAAGAGGTGGCTTTGTTCATCAGAGCCCGCCTCGCTTCATCCACAGTGACACACACTTCTGCCATTTCTCAGGAACACTCTGCTCCTGCATTATTCATGAGGGAATGAAATGAATATTTCTGCATGGTCATTTACTTGCTTGATAGGAACAAATTTTTCAGAGCAAATTTTATAATCTTATTTCATTGCTGCAAGACATGTCCGGAAGAGAGTGTCTTTAGAATAAGTGAGTGTAAGAAGTTCCTAGCTTCCACTGTTGTGAGCATAAAATGCTGCTCTTTAATAAAGACCTTGAAATGGCTCCAGCAAATGGAAACAGTGCCGCATGCTGATTTCAGTGATCTGTGCAGCCCTGTGTAAAACTAGAGAGCATGTGCAAAGCCAGACTCACACCTCCATTACGTGACGTTGGCTGCCGTTAGCATCGCTAATCTGGGTCTTGCTCAATCATGGGGAAATGTGTTGTAATCTTGGAGTGGAGTTATTGCTGTTCACATAAGAGCTGCTATCTAATCAGCCGGTGTGTAACGCTCTCCTGGCTGTTTATTTCAGGTCAATCCCGTCTCCCTCCAGATCTGTAGTGCCTCAAAGTTTCTAATTAACATGTTTCAGCGTTGTTGTTATGCTCCTTCATCGCATTCTAATTTGCCTAATGTGATGATCTCTCATTTGTGTTTTGTGGGCAAGTTAATTGAATCGCTTTTGATGTGTTTATATTTTTGGGGCGAGAGACCTGCAGTTACTTTCATCGCGGAAGCCGGCGCTAATTGCTAAATAAGAGCCAGTTAGCGTCAGCGGCTAATTCCGACCAGAGCAGTGAGGCTGGGCTGGGAAGGGGTTGGAGGGCAGGGAAGGGGGGGTGTGACTGAGAGGAAGACAGACACTGGGGGCCCTCGCTCTCAGCTGGCGTTTCCCCCACTCGCAATACACGAACAAGAGGACTTCAAACACGAAAAAGATGTGGCGGCTATGACTTGCTGGTGGGAAGGCGCGCACACACACACACACACACTCGTGCGCGTGCGTGTGTGTTTTCTGTGTGCAGCGGGAGATTGCTTGACATGGTTTTGACTCCTCCGTTTGACCCCCGTGTTCCTCCATTTCTTGCTGCGCTACAGAAGCGCTTAGCGCCGCGACTCCCCGAGCTGGCAGGGCTGTGGCGGCTTCTGAGACGCTGCCGGCAGAAAGCAAAAAGCTGGGCTTATTTCTTCATTTCATCACATCGCTCCTCACGAGCCTGTGTAGGAAACAGGAGGCCTCTCCCCGCTCTCCCCAGGGCAGCGTCTATGCTAATTTGCCGACATCGAGAGTAGCAGCGGTGGTTTTAGTACCAGACACGTACTTTTTCCTGCCTAGTTTTTCCTTTCCTCTTTGTTTTCTCTCTCTGTGCCATGCATACATTCATTAATAAATGCAGAGATCCTCCTCAGAAATCAAAATCATGCTCCCTGCTTTGCCCCTCACCCCCTTCTGGTATTTGAGGGTTTTTGTTTTGGTTTTTTGTTTTGTTTTTGTGCCACTCTCTTTAGCATGTCGAAGGCAGGAGAATGTGGCATGTGTCATTAGCATTGACATTAGCAGATGCCACTGCAAACCTCAGAACTACAAAGCCGTCAGGGTTCAAAGCCGCCCGTGCCTGGATAAACCGGTTCCCAGGAAAAAGAGAGAGAGAGAGGTGGAGGAGAGGTGGAGGAAAACAATCACAGGTTCCTCTCCGGGGTTTGTTGCCATGGGGCCTGATCACGCAGTTCATCTTTTCTCGATCAGCAGTCAGTTTCCCCATTGCATAGTTTGTTCATTTAGCTAAACCCCTCCCCCCCCCCAACAATATTGCACTATGCGTTTTTGTATGTTTGGTGCCTCAGATTCTATTAAGATTCCAGATTCGCTTCCTTGTTACTTAATTTGCTCAAGACCCATTCAAGTGAACGTCGGGGAACATCTGACGTGACTGCAGTGTGCCGGGGAGACATTTGATGAAATTTGCGTGTGCACAATCACGTGTGCGACAGGTGCTGCGTGTGTACGTGTGCGCGCGCGAACATACAGGAGCCGCGGCTGCAATATTGCGGAGTTAATAAAGTGGCTTGCCTGATTTTCGCACACAATTCCTGCAGCGATTCAGCCTGATGAGGGATGATGAGGTGACAGGATTATAATGAGTGCCTGACCAGGAGAGTGAGCATGGGTGGAGGAGTTGAGGGTGGGGGGGAGGGTGGAGGGTTTGACCACATGCTGGCTCTCCCCACAGCATCCTGGATCTGTGAGATTGCACTGTAATATGTGATTACCCGTCCTTTATTTATTCTCTAGGTCTGAGCCCCCTTAAATTCATTTCGATAATCCAGTGTGAATTATTTATAGGAGTAATCTCTGCATTTAGCCTCCTTTCTGATGCCATTTCACCTCTTGCTCCCAAAGACAAAGACATTCTTGTCAGAGAGTGCACGTTCAATTCAGAGGAGGACCAGAAGATAAAACAGGCTTGAAAGGCAAAGCTATAAAAGAGGCTATGCAAATAGCTGGCTAATAACGGCACGGAGCGCCGGCGAGGCTAACGGCGTAGCGCTTTACTGCTGGTGCTGGAGGCAAAAGTGTCTGCCCCACTCCCCCAGCTGCCCTCTTCCAGGTCCAGGTTTAAATGAAGAGCATCTCTTTGTGGCGCTGGTAATTTGCCGTAATTAGACTTGTTCGGGGGAGGTTAATCAGGGCCGACACAGGCAGATGAAAAGACAGGTCGACAGAGCTGCTGACGCAGCTGTAGCACTGTTGGTGCTGGAGGTGGTTTGTGTGTGTGTGTGTGTGTGTGTGTGTGTGTGTGTGTGTGTGTGTGTGTGTGTGTGTGTGTGTGTGTGTTTGTGTGTGTGTGTGTGTGTGTGTGTGTGTGTGTGTGTGTGTGTGTGTGTGTGTGTGTGTGTGTTGTGTGTGTGTTTGTGTCTGTTTTGGTGGGAGAGTTCAGGTTCAGGTAGTGTGGCCCAGCTTCAGTTCCTTGAAGATGACGTTCCTTCCTTGAAGATGATGTCTTTTCCTGGAAGATGTCCCTTCCTGGCATCCAGACAACAGGTGGGAGATTATGTGTTTGGAACCACATGGTGGAGTTCAAACCTTTCACCCACCTTCACTGTCTAATGCTTCACACACTCAGGCTTTTGACCGGAGGTAGATAGTTCACGTTCAAGAAATAAAAGCTCTCCCCAGGAGTTCCAACCACATGGATTTGCTAATTAGTTCAAGCCAGCAGGTAGAATTAATTAGTCAAATCAACTAGGTCGTACAAACTCAGGGCAGGAATTTTGCATTTTAAACTGGAACATTTTTGTTTTCGACTAGAGCAAGGATGCTTTATGGTGTTAGGCTCTTGCCCCAGACTGGATTTGAAGAAAAGGGTGCTAGACTAGCAGTGGGTCTAAACATAGAAAGCAGGTAGATCACATATAACAGGTTCTGACCCTTCTGACCAATAGCATAAAGGCTAAAATAACATGGATTAGTTTTTTTGTAGCAGAACTGCCTCCCACACAGGGAGGAAATCTGCTCAGACATTTTTTAAGAGACCAATCACAAGCTACTGGCAGACATTCAAGGTTGAAGCCATTTGTTTGAATGCACTAAAGCAACACCATTGATTGACTTGTTGAATGTGCTTCAGTAGCCGAATGTCGGTTCAGAAGGAGCTGAGAAATGCATTAGATGGGTGGTGGACGGAGGAGATTGATGTGATTTTGGTGTAGTTTGTGAGAGTGTGGAAGTGCCAAAAACAGCATCAAAGCTTCCACAGGACTAGCCCAGTCTGTTATCGATCACCTGCCAATATACAGTGAGGTGTATAAAGTGCATGAAGGGTGGTGTCTGTCTCTTCTGTTGTCATTAAGTGTTGACCTTTAATATTATCATTGCTATAGATTATTATTAGAAGTGCCTGTCCGTCTGCAGAATCGCTGTTGAGTATATTGCACATTTGTCAAAAAACAATTTCAATGCACTTTCTCCACCCATTTTGGAATCATCCGTCTTGCGCCGGCTCTTCAGACAATGGGCACAAGCAGAATCGGTATTTATCCAACATCTCAGATTTAACACGCACTTAGGGTCATTATATCAGTCGTGCGTATTACCGCAGTCATTAGAAGCCAAAAGGCAAAAAAACTGATCCCACATCAGCACATTTTCTTCGGGACGTGTGAGGAATACGGACGTGTGAACCTGTAGAAGTGCCCGGAGGCTCCTCTCCCCCACCTTGGAGAGCAAGGCAGGCCCGTCGGCCTAATGATCCGTGGCCGTGTACACAGTTTATCAGTAGCATAATGAGAAGGGACTCCCTGCACTCAGCTGGCCTGCTGGCCCGAGACATCCCTTTACCAGGTAAACAGCGTGGCCACCTTTTCTCCCTATCAAGTGGGGCATTTGTAACCTCACTCCATTGGACGCAGCTCCTCAAACACGCTGTTTGCTTATGTGCTTATCTCCGCGCCATCCTCTAGGACGTGTGCTGGTGCATCGATGCAGGGGATACAGCTAGCAGACGGTGTCCCAGAATTCCCTGCTCCTGTGTCCCTGCACCCAAAATGGCCTCAGCCTGTCTGTCAAGCATGGGATGTAGATGATAACCCTGTATGTGTGTTTGGTTTTAGTGCACCTGTAAAACCAGTGGCGAGTGCCTTTTCTTACGCTGGGTCATAAATGAGGCTCGGTGCACCGTGGTGACCTTTCCTTCTGGGTGGAGAGTGGAGATGGAGAACTATCCATCTCCGACAAGAGTCACGTCATGGCTGGCTGATGAGGAACACACTTCACCTCCTCCCCGCACTCCAAGGGGTCGTAAATATTAGTGCCCCCCCTCCCCCCCCAACAGAGACTACGCATCCCTTTCAGGACACATCAAGATTGATCACGTAGAAAGCAGCAGTCGTTCCATCAGGTGTCTCAAAGCATATTCAAACAGCCGTCACAGCGCCTGGGCAGGGGGGCGGGACTGAGCAAGATTCATCATCTCTCTCTGCGTGGGGAGGCGGCCGCTGCTGTCACATACTGCTGCTCCACTGCTGTGCTGCAGTCTCGCATGGGCATGTGGAGGGCTCCACGCTCACACTGGCCTGTGTGTAACTGGGTCTCCTGTAACTTGTGCATCTGGGCCTTCGGTGGCTTAGGAACCAGGAATCAGAATGGGGAGGAGCTGGAGGTGCTGGGTTCCGCACTGGAGTCTGATCATCTCCATCAGAGGTGGAGTCCTGCTCCAGGAGGAAGCAGGGTCTGATAATCTCCATCAGCGGTGGAGTCCTGCTCCAGGAGGAAGCAGGGTCTGATAATCTCCATCAGCGGTGGAGTCCTGCTCCAGGAGGAAGCAGGGTCTGATAATCTCCATCAGCGGTGGATTCCTGCTCCTGGAGGAAGCAGGGTCTGATAATCTCCATCAGTGGTGGATTCCTGCTCCTGGAGGAAGCAGGGTCTGATAATCTCCATCAGCGGTGGAGTCCTGCTCCAGGAGGAAGCAGGGTCTGATAATCTCCATCAGCGGTGGAGTCCTGCTCCAGGAGGAAGCAGGGTCTGATAATCTCCATCAGCGGTGGATTCCTGCTCCTGGAGGAAGCAGGGTCTGATAATCTCCATCAGCGGTGGATTCCTGCTCCTGGAGGAAGCAAGGTCTGATAATCTCCATCAGTGGTGGATTCCTGCTTCTGGAGGAAGCAGGGTCTGATAATCTCCATCAGCGGTGGATTCCTGCTCCTGGAGGAAGCAGGGTCTGATAATCTCCATCAGCGGTGGAGTCCTGCTCCAGGAGGAAGCAGGGTCTGATAATCTCCATCAGCGGTGGAGTCCTGCTCCTGGAGGAAGCAGGGTCTGATAATCTCCATCAGCGGTGGATTCCTGCTTCTGGAGGAAGCAGGGTCTGATAATCTCCATCAGTGGTGGATTCCTGCTCCTGGAGGAAGCAGGGTCTGATCATCTCCATCAGTGGTGGATTCCTGCTCCTGGAGGAAGCAGGGTCTGATAATCTCCATCAGCGGTGGATTCCTGCTTCTGGAGGAAGCAGGGTCTGATAATCTCCATCAGCGGTGGATTCCTGCTCCTGGAGGAAGCAGGGTCTGATAATCTCCATCAGCGGTGGATTCCTGCTCCTGGAGGAAGCAGGGTCTGATAATCTCCATCAGCGGTGGAGTCCTGCTCCTGGAGGAAGCAGGGTCTGATAATCTCCATCAGCGGTGGATTCCTGCTCCTGGAGGAAGCAGGGTCTGATAATCTCCATCAGCGGTGGATTCCTGCTCCTGGAGGAAGCAGGGTCTGATAATCTCCATCAGTGGTGGATTCCTGCTCCTGGAGGAAGCAGGGTCTGATCATCTGCTCACAATGCTCCTCAGCCAGATGTTTAACCCCATGTCCTTCTAGAGATGCTGCAACATGGAATTCTGGTGCTGCCCAGCAGGTCAACCATCAAACAGCAGAGACCTTCTAGGCATCCTTTTTCCTTTTGTTGTAGATGTTCTTAAAAGAACAGATACAAAATCTCATTCCCCTCAAGCTTGTAATGAGTATAAAAGGAATAACCTTGGGAAATGGGAACGGGGCAGACAATGTGCAATAAGGGTGGGTAGTATCAAACTCTCAGTACCCTTTATAATAGATGATACCACACTGTAGAGCCCTATGAGCAAGAGGGGTTTAGATGAATCGCACCGTGCACAGCAGGAAGTGAGTGGAATCTTGTAATAACATATATTACCTGTGAGAACACAAATACATACAGCAGGTTTGAAAGCGTAAACGTAACTGTAATAACATAAATATATACTGTATGTTTTAAGAAAAAAATAATGTACGAATATTGTGAAATAATTAGATTGTGGTAAGGAAACATTACTATATAGTGGTACAGGGAAAAAAATACGCCATTATCAAATCCATTTCACGGAATTACAGTAATTACAAGGTAATGCAGAAGCCTTTGTAAAACAATTTTACCTAACTTAATATGCAAATTCAAGTGAATATTGCTTTAATGAGTGTTAGCATCACAGAAAGCAGAGCGACTGAAGTCCGAACTAGAGAAGATGTGAGGACTCGGGTCCAGAAAGACTGGCACAGAGCTTGTTCTGAGGCACGGGTAGACGTGGGGCTCACTTTGTGCTTTCCTCCGCTGGATGTTTTCACGGGTCACTCAGAGCGGCGTCGACAGGCTGGAGTGTGTTCTGACGCGCAGCTGCACTGTCAACATTTGCCTTTGAGGTTCTGTGGTGGTTCCCCACAGCATCGCTAATGGAAGACACGGAAGCAAGGTAATTAGGGAAGCGTATAATGCCGCACTTAGACGACTATCGAGGGTATCCAGGAAGGGGGAGTGGGTGTGCTGGGTGGGGTGGGGGGGGGGTGTGCTGGGTGGGGGGGGGGGGGGTAATGGCGGAGGGAGTGAGGGAGAGTGGGAGCGGGATTAACGCCGACGATTTAAAGGGATTAGCAAATCCCACCGAACCCAAGTAGCCAGCAGAGCCACCTACCGCTTGCTCTTTGCCCCATAATCCTTTTCAAGTGTGTTGTGGAAACGCGTCGCTCCGTAATCTGCAGGATTCAATCGATGAGGCCCAATAAACTTGACAGACACAGAGCTGGGGGCATGGGGGGGGGGGGGGGGGGGTGTCAGAAAAAAACCTTCCAAAACAATAAAAGGATGCTCAGTCAAAGCTGGGCTATGGCAGTAACAAGTGTCCCACTGTTGCTCCCAGTGAAGGTGGACTCTCCAGAGACACCAGCCCCTAGATCCGAGGCACCATGACCGAGCTGGGGCGGTGACAACCCCTTGTGGTACTGGTTTAGCCTACATACATTGGCCAAAGAGATGCAGCGTGTGAGAACGAGTGGATCTTTGATTGCGTTCCCATCCTAACGCCTCGTTCCCGCTCTAAGAGGGAGGATGAGGGTCCGTGCTAATGTCCGCCATCCATCATGGGGTTATTAAATGGCAATCACCGCTCGCAGGAGGAGCTGCCATGAGATTGCAGCCACTTAGAAAACAAAGGGATTCCGTGGCCATCAAAAATAATGGTGCAGGGCTGCATATTCAGGATTACGAGCACAAAAGCTACATTAGCGTCTCCAATGGTGGCGGAGAGAAGGCTGTTCTCATTTCACGAGCAAGGTGGCAAATTGAATTACATGAGCTCTCGTGGCTTGAAGTAACTGCAGCGGGTCTTGGCCCCTCCCACTGATCACTGCCCACCAATCCCGTGTCCAGAGAAGGGGTTTCAGACGATTGGGATTGGACGGCTCATTAGACCAGAGAAGTCTCAGGTATCTCTTTAATGTGATGAGCCGGAAGGACTGGCGGTGACTGCGATGACAGTGGTAATTATTTTGCTGGTATTCTAATGGGAGCTGGGCGGCACGGCAGCAGTAATTAAAGTCTGCCTGATGGATCCTGTGACTTCCTGCTCTGGGCAAGCTTAAGGGGAACTGGAGAATAAGGCCTATCTCCAGAGAGAGAGAGGACCTCCACACACTGGACCCTTAAATTACCCTGCATAGATAAGTCTGCACCAGCAATACCCCATGCAGACACTAAGTGTCTCTGAAATAATCTCTCATTCTGTTCCGTGGCCTCGCGACCCCCTGTTCTGTTGCATAAAACCTCTGCTTAACGGTTCTGTGGATCTTCCCTGCCAATTGCCATGCGGTACAGCAATTAAAAGGTGATAACACAAAAATAGCACTGAAGAGTTTGTTCCATTGCCTACGTACATCTTTTAATGCACACTGCCACACTATTTCCGCTTAAGGTAACACGTCTGTGGTCTCACTGATGACGCATGCTAACTGATTTAATCTAGCATTAGCATTTTTGCATGCGGTATCCCTTGAAGTTTTGCATCTGTGTGATGTTAGTCTTTACATCAAGGTGTGACTGAATGATTGTTTCTTGTTGGTTTTTAAAGGGAAGCGAGAATCTAATTTCCTCTTATGCTAACAATGAAGATTTCAATCAAGCAGTTAGGTGGGCTCTGTTATTAGTGTCCCTCTGAGCCACAGGACTTTGTTGGCATGAGTACATTTGTAGATTTTTTGATACAGTACATTTACTGTAGATTACATGATACAGTAGACACTATACACACATTACCTCTGTTGTAAATCGAGCTTTTCTGATCTTTAAAACTCCATCCTTGTTAACTAATTACATTTGTTACCACTGTGCATTACATTCTCTGTATGTTTTCCCCTAAACAGATGGTAAGCTGTGCGTATTTCTTAAGGCTAGAAAATCACATTAACTTGGCATCTTTAAGAGACTTCGGCTTTGTCCACACCCTCATGACTACAGACAAACTGAAGTACGAGACACAAGTTTAATGATCTATGGTCTCCACTACGCTATTAGTTTTTAAATGCCACAACTTGCAAATTCTGCCCTTTGTGTCAGCAACAGTATGAGAGTGTATGCATTTGTGTGTGTGTGTGTGTGTGTGTGTGTGTGTGTGTGTGTGTGTGGTGTGTGTGTGTGTGTGTGTGTGTGTGTGTGTGTGTGTGTGTGTGTGTGAGTGTGTGCACACACCTGCATTCACATTTAGCTCTTTCTGGGGACCAGATTTCTCCATTATGATCTGATAACAGGAAATTATTTCTGTTGCCATACAGTCAGTCCCATGAGAAAACATGAAATTATTTTTTAATAAACCTAAAGATTTTCTTTTGGCTACTGAGGTTAAGGTTGTGGTTAGATTTATTCAGGAAGAGGACGCTTTAGTAAAGCAGTGGAAGCCAGTGGAAGCCTCCCCCTTAGATAATAATACAAGATTGTGTGTTTGTGCATGTGTAGAAGTAACAGCTCTACTGTTATTACGGACATCACCACCACGGCAGGTCTCTTCTATTTTGAAAGGTACTGCTGAGAAACATTCGTACTGGCCGACGGTTGACCTGCTTTCTTGCGAGTATCAGAAGCAGTGCAGTGTCCAGCTTCTGAGTCTCATGTTTGTAAGAACAGGCAGCCATTTCATCTTTCTACTCAGTGGCCTCAAAACGTCACATTATACCGCCTCTCTCGACACCCACACCTAATTCTGTGGGCGAGGGGAGATTTCAGGGCAGGCCTGTCCAGTGAGTCCGTCCCCGTGGCCCAGACGCCTCGGTCTCTGCAGGGTTTTCTGAGAGCCGCGCCGAGCACCTTAAACAGAGGCGGGAAGGAGAAGAAAATATCATTTGCAATAAAGAATACATTTGCAGCGAGCAGAACTGTGTCGTCAGTGGCTCAGAGGCATCACCACAGCCAGAATCTCTCTCTCTCTCTCTCTCTCTCTGTCTCTCTCTCTCAACCTCGAAACACACGGCAGTCTGACGGTCACGTCCGTGGGACACACACGGGGGCTTTTGGAGAAACGTCCCGGGGAAAGAGAGAAATTGGTGTCTCTTTGAAGGATTTATCTGGCATGCCGGGGAGCTCGGAAGGGCAGCGAGGAGGATCCGCGGGCTGGTCTCTCACGGCGCGGCTGCACGGAGCACGTCTGGGTAACGAGCGCTTCTTTAAGCCACTCGCGTGCGCCGCTCACGATCTGGAACGCGGACATCAGTTTGTCCGTGGAGCTGCTGGGATCGGCCCGCATCACAGGAGCCGGGCCCGAACCAGACCTCGAAACGGATCCTCAGCCACAAGAAAAGAAAAGAACCATAGTGAGAGATTCATTTATTAGTCCTCCCAATGTACAGCAGTACTGACAGAGGTGGCTGAACTCTATTTCACTCTGCATATAAAACACAGATAACAACCATATAAAGAACGCATTGTGTTTTTTTTTTTTCTGGGCTTCTGTGAACACTGAAGCAATTTCTCAGAGACGCGTTTGGGAGCAATTAGAGATTCTGAACATGTCGTCGGGTCAGTGACTGCAGGTCGCAGTGTCTGCAGCTCTGGGTGCTGAATGCTACCTTCAGGTTTATAGTCACCACTGCTGATGTCTGATAATGGGGGTCTACATCAGTCTGTTACAGTGAAGTACAGCACGAAAGCCTATTATAAAAATACAATAAAAATTAGACAGGTGTATCATCATTGCACCGTAGATATCACCAGCACCAACAAATACAGTGTAAATGTATTTCCTTTGGTCTTTGATATGTTTTGAATGTTAATGCTATAGGTACATTAATTGCCATGCTTCACAATAATCGTTATATGTAATTCATATACATATAAAATGTTGCAAATTCAATAATTTGAAATCGGCCAGTACCAGAACCAGTACCAGTACCAGAACCAGTACCACCCTCACGTATGTGGGATTATTGAGAATGTAATAGCCAGGCTAGATGGGCCGGGGGGTATAAAAGAAGAGGCTCTATGTTACTGGGCTATGAAACCACTGAGCCTGGTCAAAGTGATATACAGTAACAGAGGCTAGTAATGTCCCATATTTTACAGTGCACATTGCTTTCTTCGACACCACAATTATGGAGATGAGATTCCCACCAGTGCGTTTCAAATCGGCCGACTGTGTCTTTATATTACCGCTGTATTGATCTCAAATTGTCGGACCATGTTATTCAGCCAGATACATTATGGTCATCATCGCTCCATTATCACTGTGATGGTATCATCTCCCAGCTCAGATTCATCAGGGTGGGAGGGACTAGACCGGTGCTGGCCACAGCCCCAACGTGTGTTACTCATCTCAGAGTGGACCACGCGTGTAGGAATTAGCTGTCTAGCTTGAGATCGGGCCGCGTCATCCAAAGTGCTTCGTTGAATCGTCAGTGTGAGGAGGTGCAGGAGAAGTGCTGGTCTTCTGCTGGTGGAGGTCAGCTGGTCGGGGCCCGGTTTGCTCAGCTGTCCGGCGGGCCGCACGGTGCCGTCGCTACGTATGCGGGGTCTGGCTAGTTTACAAAACCTCAGCAGGATTTCGGTGGCACTGGTTGCAATCTGTCATCCTCTCCGCAGAAACTGGAGGAGGCAGTCCAAATTAATTGAGACAGTAAGACATCAATGCAGTTACCCCTTTGGAGCACACAGCCAAAATTTCAGTCAAACTCTAATGAAGACTGTGCAGCCTAATTATGCCAGACTTCACATCTGCTTGTGAGCCTCCGCTTCTTTTTCCCCTCTCTCCAGGTTTACTGAACCTTAGAGGCCCAAGCCTTGTCTGGAGAATCCACCCACTCACACACACACACACACACACACACACACACACACACACACACACACACACACACACACACACACACACACACTGTAATGAGAGGCTCTCTCTGCCTGACGCAAGGAAAAAAATGTGGCAAACTACCCACGGCCCTCGCGACTCCCCTCTCTGTTTGCTGGCAGGATTCTACCAAACTGCAACCCGCCCCCTCGCCTCCTGTCTTTCTGCAGCGTCTGCCTTTCCCAGACTCACCCCCCCCCCCCATTTTGTAGGCCGTCGATGATTCTCGCATTGCTTCTGGAAACTGGGAGTTGTGAAAGCCTCCTGATTGGCCCTGGAAAAGAAAGAGACAAACAGAAGGGGAGCTGAGAGTTGTTTGAAGCCTGCTTTGTGCTTGGGAGGGGGGATAGAGGGAGAGAGAGAGAGAGAGAGAGAGAGAGAGAGAGAGAGAGAGAGAGAGAGAGAGAGAGAGAGAGGGATGGGACATGGCATAAACCAGGGGCTCAGCTGCTCCCCCGGGGCCTTGTGGGGAGGTGTGGGGGGGGGGGGGGGGACAGTCAGAAGGGAGAAGAAGAGGAGGGTGCTGGCTTGTCGAGAATGATGGAAAACGAGAAAAAGAAGAGAGGGACAGAGGGAAGGAGAGAGAAAAAGAGAGATGGAGAGAGTGAGTGAGAGAGAGAGAGAGAGAAAGAGAGAGAGAGAGAGACGCAAGCTTGCCATTACCGATGCAGCACAAATTGACGGAGTTGTGTCACGGCCACGTTCTCTGTCCCGGGCTGAGATGAGCTTGTGTCCCGCTCTCTCACGCTCACATTAGTCTGCCTCCTGCCTCCAGAGAGCAGCACTGAAACACATGCTGCCGAGGGGGAGAGAGAGCTGGCACCGAGCTCCGTTCCTCACCAGCACTCGCCCGAGGAACCTCCCTCAGACGGAGAAGGCACGCAGGTTCTCCCAGGGCGGCTGTGCTGTAGAGCGAGGTCCTGCCTTCTCCACTACAGTTGTGTGATTAGCCACTGATAACGTACATTTTAGCTGTTGCTTAGACCTCAGTGTCAGTTCTCAGACCGGGGAAATGACACAGCTGCGCAGATGAAACCACTCCGGGGAAGAATGTATTGCTTCTGTGCAACGGGACATCCGGCCACAAACACTACGGCAGTAGGGAAATCAAAACACAAGTCAATCTGGGCACCAGCACTGCAGCCCAACGAAAATGGTACCAGACAAAGTGGGCGACTAATACAAAAACAGTTCCAATCCTGCCTTCACCAGAACCCCACCAGAACTCTACCAGAACCCTACCAGAACCCCACCAGAACCCCACCAGAACCCTACCAGAACTCCACCAGAACCCTACCAGAATCCTACGAGAACCCTACCAGAACTCTACCAGAACCCTACCAGAAATCTACCAGAACCGGTCTCTAATCCTGCCTCTTCTTTACTCCTTCCTCCTAACAGTCTCTAATCCGGCCTCTTCTCCACCATTAATACCTCCTCTGATCCTGGTATTCACAACAAAGCTTCTCCAAAGTTCACTGGTCAGCAATATCTGACTATCTTATCATTTATCCTTACTCTTTTCAAATGCTACACTTTCTAAAGAGTTATGCTTAAAGATACACAATAACTTACCGAGACGTACTGTTGTTTAGCATTGTTGAAGCTTATTTACCATAGACTTAGCATAGACTTTCTTTTCTATGTTAATTATCTGTGACACTGTAACACAAACAGACATACATATAATTTTCTAAGCTACAGAAACATAATTTAGAGTCCTAGCCGCCTCACTAGCTAGCACTTTGAAATATTTGTAGATAAATATGTTTGATAAAACAGTGTTGCAAGCCTTGGTTGAGCGTACACTGACACACAATACATCTATGCAAGTTATTGTGCATTCTGCAGTGTAAAGCTCTTGTCAGTTTAACATCTGCGAAGTGTAAGGATAAATGATAACGGATAACGCTGACCTCTCCGCACAGGACATCCAATACCAACGAGTTTTGGAGAAGCTGCTTTGTCAGCTGAAGGGGCGGGACCAGAGACGTTTGTCTCGACATCTGAGGCAGTCGCGTCTGGGTCTGCTTCACCCAATCCACCGTACGAGACCATAGAGATGACTTGTGATTTTTTTTTTTTTCTCAAAGTCATTCATTTAGAGGGAGAACACCATGCTGGCAGATGTCTGAGCACTAACGCTGTGGTCCGAGGACTCGTACGTCATATATTGTTTTAAATCGGAGGTTTTGAATGAATGAATGAATTGTTCAACTTGTATAGCGCCTTTCTAGAACCCAAGGTCGCTTTACAATTTTTTTTAATACAGATACAACTCTTACACACCCAATCACACACCGGCGAGAAGCGGCAGCCAATTGCGCACAGCGTACTCTCTACCGGGATCCACAGCCCCCTGGGGGACTGAATGGGGTGCAGGAAGGGGAGAGAGGACAGACCCTAGTGGCAGAGCACCATCCACCACTGGGCATACAAGCACACACTCAGACAACTGCTTTTTTTTTTATGGACATGAAGAGACAGACACACAGTCAGGGAGAATTTGACAGGGAATCAGGGAATGCCAATTTACCTAATCTCCATGTTTTTGGACTGTGGGAGGAAACCGGAGACCCCGGAGGAAACCCACACAGACACGGGGAGAACGTGGAAACTCCACTCAGATAGGGACTTGAACCCAAGACCCCAGTGCTGAGAGGCAAACGTGCTAACCACCAAGCCACCGTGTTGCCTACACGGAGTTTGGTGTTATAGAAGAGTTAATTATGGCTATAATGTAGTCACATCTTGTAGCGTTTTTGAGCATTGACCACCTCTCCCTCATTATCCTGCACTGAGGCTGTCTTGAATCTAACAGGTTCACCAGTGCTCCCACTCCGTAACTACCTTCTCTGTGTTGTGTCTCCACTGAAGGTACAAACGAAAGTCCACTCTATCTATCCATCACACCGGAAGGCCAGTCATGTTCATCTGACCCAGAAAATATGCTGCAAATTGCATTAGAATGATGAAAATTTTCCTCAGTAATCCTAATGCCATTAAGTGAGACAGCTCCATAAAATTCAATAAATGCAGACTGCCACACACGCCTGCAGAAATAGTCCCTCCCAAACAAAGGATGTGGCATGTTCTTCTGGTCACCTGCGAGGTCCAAAAGCCTTTTTAGATCAACCTTATAGGACATCTGGAAGCTGTCCAAATGCTTAACCCTAAATCCCATCAAATACATTAGCCTCCATCAACCTAGTGTACCTATAGCAGGCTAGTGTGCCTCCATCAACCTAGTGTATCTACATCAGCCTATTGTATCTACATCAGCCTAGTGTGCCTACATCAGCCTAGTGAGCCTCCATCAACCTAGTGTACCTATAGCAGGCTAGTGTGCCTACATCAGCCTAGTGTATCTACATCAACCTAGTGTACCTATATCAGGCTAGTGTGCCTCCATCAACCTAGTGTATCTACATCAGCCTAGTGAGCCTCCATCAACCTAGTGTATCTACATCAACGTAGTGTGCCTCCATCAGCCTAGTGTATCTACATCAGCCTAGTGAGCCTCCATCAACCTAGTGTACCTATAGCAGGCTAGTGTGCCTACATCAGCCTAGTGTATCTACATCAGCCTAGTGAGCCTCCATCAACCTAGTGAGCCTACATCAACCTAGTGTATCTACATCAGCCTAGTGAGCCTCCATCAACCTAGTGTGCCTCCATCAACCTAGTGTATCTACATCAACGTAGTGTATCTACATCAGCCTAGTGAGCCTACATCAGCCTAGTGTATCTACATCAACGTAGTGTATCTACATCAGCCTAGTGTGCCTACATCAGCCTAGTGTGCCTCCATCAACCTAATGTATCTACATCAGCCTAGTGAGCCTACATCAGCCTAGTGTGCCTCCATCAACCTAGTGTATCTACATCAACGTAGTGTATCTACATCAGCCTAGTGAGCCTCCATCAACCTAGTGTATCTACATCAACGTAGTGTATCTACATCAGCCTAGTGTGCCTACATCAGCCTAGTGTGCCTCCATCAACCTAGTGTATCTACATCAGCCTAGTGAGCCTCCATCAACCTAGTGTGCCTACATTAGTCTAGTGTGCCTCCATCAACCTAGTGTACCTATAGCAGGCTAGTGTGCCTACATCAGCCTTGTGAGCCTACAGCAGCCTAGTGTGCCTACATCAGCCTACTCTGTCTACTTCATTTTGACGCCCAAAGACTGCCACATGGATGGGTTGTATTCACACAGACAACATGTAGCCAGAGGTCCAACCAAAAATGGTCAAATGATCATTAGAGCACACATCTGCCATTCAGAGAGTTTGCAACCCCAAACACAGCCAATCAAACTGCTCACCATTGTGAGACCGAGTGGTATCCCAGAAGTGCCCATTCCAAACGACATCCAGACTTATATTAAGCTGAGTGGAATCGAGACTTAGACACTTAGTAGGAAATGGCTGAGAATTGCTTTGGGCCTAGAAGCTACATGTTTCTCATCCAGGCACATACATATCCATCTCCGTCCTCCGCTTTGTCAAACAAGGCTTCCTACGCCTGGTCAGGACCACCGCTCCTCCCCTGTCTCCAGGGTTTCCTCTTATCTGCTTTGACTGATACAGACAGGATGTGGTACCTCTGCGATTCTATCTGCTCTGGTGTGTGGTGTGATGGTGAGGCTCCTCACCTCATTGTGATGGCTGGAGTGAGATCTGGAGCTAAGGGGGGCACCAGAATGAGAAATGCTATCACAGGGCAAGAGGACTGATACTCATTACTGCTAGTGTTTATCTGCCAGCCAGTACTGTGATAAGATCTCGAGAGCTAGTGATACTGCTACTGTACACATCACTTGAACACTGACCATTGCTACTGAGGCTTGTATTAAAATATTTAAGAATTTTAGTTTGTAGAACAGTTTGTCAATTAGTGCATATGAGGACTATAGTGCATAGGAATAACGAAAGGATGGATGTGGGTGTAGTTCTGTTTAGTGTTCTCAGCATCACTGATGTTTAATGTTGAGTACATCAATGATTTGACACCACTTTAATGTTTAAATCACAAATATTCATGAAGCGTAAAATTTGAAACGTTAACGAAATATGATCTGATCTCCTAGCAGCAGATGACATGTTTGTTGTCTTACACTTTGAGGCGTAAAAAGTCTTTCCTTTGAACGCAGAAGTGCTGCTAATCAAGACGACTTACATCGATTTCATCAGATCTTCTTAATTTATTTACAGTTGACACAGAGAATTCACCAAGGCAACAAAACGGCTTTTGTTCCTCTTTTATATAGAAGAAAAAAAAAAACGAAAATCCGTTTTCATCTCCTAATTTCTTTCCTGTTTCTTTTTTAATTTGGGATAATGCTGTGTTAGCAAGCTGAGGCTTTTATTTACACTCACCCAAATGTTCTATGCTCAGTGCTGCTACCAGTAGTGCTATTGTCAGCCTGTGTCTTATGGATGTCTCTATTGATTTGAGATGCGGAGAGACAGGAGTCCTGTTGCGGTGCCTGAGCAGACACACACTGTGCTGGCTGTGATCAACTGGGGACTTGAAAATCTGGATGGATGAGGGGATGGCTAGAGGGGAGGAAACAGGAGCGGAGAGAGAAAGAGGGGGATGAAAAACAGCTTATAAGCGTTTTAATTCCACCTGGTCCAGGCCGGCTGTTTGCTGGATTTCACTTGCAGGCTCGACCGGGTGTCTTTCAACTCGGAGAGGCAAAACTACGGGGGTAACCTGCACAGTGCACGTCTGAGCCGGATAGAAGCCTGCTGTTGATAACCAGGGAGCGTCTGCAAATTCTCGCTCTCAGGGGTATTCTGTGCAAAATCTAAGACATGTGGTGTACCAGTGACAGAGGAAGTCACACAGGACAAACGTTCAAAAGGGGATTCGTGAGCACTGATGTTGAAACAAAAAGAGAATGAGAGATAAAGAATGAGAGGGTGGCGTCACCAACTTGACCCCTCCTCTCATCCCCTCGTGTTCGTCCTAGTGCCTTACATGTAGAGGTGCGTGCTAAAAACAGCCCCGTCTTAGAGCCGGTGCCAGTGCAGACAGGGAGAGGGAAAGAAAGAAAGAAAGAAAGAGAGAAAGAGTCACATTGCTTATAGCGGAGAAGCGATGCGACAGCGTGGGACTCCAGGAGGTATGATCTTCCTGGTGCTCCTGGAGATGAAGGTCCCTCCTGCTCTGAGCCGCCGTGGTCTGGGTCTGGCACACTGCCCGCCCCTTTGGTACCTGTTGGCTCTGATCAGCAGAGCTGCAGGAGGGTAGGAGAGACGGAACGATGAAGAATTAAGCCCACGTCAATAATTGATCCTCATCACGTGCTGGGGATACCAGCGTGTTGTCAGGAAGACAAAAAAAATTCAAAAATTCAGCATGCGCAGTGTTTGAGCCTCCGAGCAGGCGGTGGCCCGCCAGAGAGGCGG
>NW_027507110.1:72500-100000 GCF_052324685.1 Brachyhypopomus gauderio
GTGAGATAGAACCTTAATCCCTCCAGAAGGCAGGATGTTATGGCAGCCCAGGCAGGAAATTCGTCCTATTTCACATCCCTGCTATAGCCTACCTATCATTCAGGAGAGATTTGGACACCTGCGCCTCTCTCTCTCTTTCTTTTTCACCCCCTCGCTCCCTCTCTCTCTCTCCATCTCTCTGTCTCTCCTTTTCTTTCCCTCTTTCTCTCCCTCTCTCTCCCCCTTCCCCCACTCTCTCTCTCCCTCACCTCTCTCTCTCTCCCCCTCCCTCCCTCCATTTGTCCCTCTCTCTGCCTCTTTTCCTTCTCCTCCCTCTCTACTGTCTGTTGGCCCTTCACTCTCTTCACCTGGTGGACAGACACCGTGACAGCCCGTCACCCGTCTTCCCAACTTCTGCCCCGCCCCCCCAATCCCCATGATGCCCCTGTCCCATCACAAAAGGCGCCCAGCCCGCTGATGGTGTCGTCGCGGCCGGATCTCCGCTCCGCTCCCTTTCAGCGCCAGCCGCCTTCTGACAAGCATCGGGCCTCAAACATCCAGACGTGTGTCATGCCCCTTCCCTGCCCTGCCCGAAATCACCAAACGCTCAAAAACAACCCGCCAGGGGAGTTTCATAAGACAGCCGTTTCAAATAAACCGTGACGCCCTCGGTGGGATTTGCGAGTTTATGTGTTTGTCATTTGGGGGTCTTTGTGCGCCGGCGTTTGCCCGATCGCCCTGTTATTTCCGTTCAGTCGGGTCTGAGCGTATGATTTCTAACGCGTAGCTCTACGCTGCCTGTCACTCAGGATTCCTCATCCTGTTTGTCACAGTTTTACTCTGTTTTTTTTTTTTTTTTGGGCGGCACATTTTCCTGCCTCTCTGTATCTTCCCTCCGTGTGCAGGCAGGGGCCACTCGAGGTGATAAACACTACGACTCGCTATTTCAGCCCTGAATCACGTGGATTACAGTCTATCTCCGGCCCCGTGCGACGGTGCAGAAACCTGAGCAACTTAATCACGAGGAAAACAGACAGGCAGCGTGCCACTTCGTTTCAGCGCTCTGCCTGTTAAGAGAGGCTGTACGGTGGTGAGAGGCTCGGAGTAGGAGGCCAGGAGCAGGAGGCCAGGCCTCACGTCGCAGGAGGCTCACATGCCACCGGGGCCCCCGCGGTCCACCGTCACGCCGCTGTGCATGGAACAAGCGACCTTGGAATAAGGGTAATGATGGGTGGCTCACAGGGTAAGGCCCTTTACCTGTGATTGCAGCTCCGTGATGTAAGCATGAGTGCACACGCACGTCTGGCGTCTCACGCTCAGCTGACACGGGCGAGAGGGAGCACTTCGCTGCAGACTGAGGAACCTGGCACCTGCGTCCATTTATCCTACTCTACCCCCCCCCTCCCCCCCCAACATGCTCCACCCCCTTGTGGTGGCTGCAGGGTATAACATCTAACACACAGCTGAAACAGCAATAAGTGTAACTTTTAAATATTTAACCAAAAATATTTGAATACATTAATTTGTGTGTAGAATGTGCTCGAGCCTAATTGTAGAGATTTGTGGAAAAATAGAAGCGATTCTATCTATCTATCTATCTATCTATCTATCTATCTATCTATCTATCTATCTATCTATCTATCTATCTATCTATCTATCCATCCATCCATCCATCCATCCATCCATCATGGGGTTACATTTACAGTTGTATGTAGTTGGTTAGGCTTTATTCAGTCTTTATAGTCTGTATCCAGTTTGTTCTCTTACACCCGTGTTTTTCCCCCCACTACATCCTCCCATTCGCCAGGGCTGCATTCATTTATCTTCCCACACTGCCACTTGTTTTTCTGAGTTTACTGCTTAACTTAGCGATTCTCACACTGGCGATCGCTGCCAATTTCCTGGTCCCCTTTGTCTCCGCCTGCTTCTCCACAGCGACTCCATCCAACACTCTCGCCGCTCCACCATTTGTGGCACATCATCCGAATTTCGCTCCTTAGCACAGTGCCTAAAACATGTCAGTCAGGGGCGGAGCCACAGCACCAGGAGCTGTCCAGGGGCGGAGCCACAGTACCAGGAGTTGTTCAGGGGTGGAGCCACAGCACCAGAAGCTGTTCAGGGGCGGAGCCACAGAACCAGGAGCTGTCCAGGGGTGGAGCCACAGCACCAGGAGTTGTCCAGGGGCGGAGCCACAGCACCAGGAGCTGTTCAGGGGCGGAGCCACAGCACCAGGAGCTGTCCAGGGGCGGAGCCACAGCACCAGGAACTGTCCAGCTCCGGCGTTTTCAGCAGACTGTAAAATGTATTAAACTGATTGAGTTCATTTTCAGGCTTTGTCTTTGTCTTAGTTCAGTTTTGTTTAGGTTGCAAGCTCTAATACTGAGGCCTAATTCTTGAGCCTAATTCCAAATAAATATTGATTGTATTGATAAGGATATAATTTGATTATCTCTTTCTTGGTTTTTAAACTGAAGACACTAAGAGTTTTGGTCTTGATGGTAGTAAACTCTCTACTGTACCATTCCTCTCACCAGTCATGCTGAGAAGATCAAGCCCATGACCAAACATCAGCCATGCTGCGGCTCGCTGCACTCCAACAGAAGTCGTCTCCCCCCTTTCAGCCATAACTTGTACGATTTTCAATGCGTATCGTGTTTTGTTCCTCACCTGTGTCCCCCGAGAGAGACGACCTGGCCCCTAGACTCTTGCTAAACACTTGTAAACCGCTTTGCTGGGAACGCTGCCGTGGATGAACGCTCGTCATAAATGGCCTCTTGTGTGCCGCGCTGCTCTTCAGCCTTCTGGTTTTCCCAGTTCCACTTCTAGTCAGGGGGTGCGAGGAAAAGAGGAGCCACTGGACAATTTCCCCCCAGCCCCCACCACGACCCCCCCCCCCCCCCAGTGCTGTGATCAGTCAGCTGGTCACTGGAGTCTCCTGGTGACTGACAAGCGTTCCACACGAGCTGTTTCCTTGACAAAGACTGAATTAAAGAGCAGCCTTTTTACAGACAGCCGTGTGCCCTCTCTCACTCTCCTCCTCTCTCTCTCTCTCCCTCTCAATCTCCTCCTCTTTCTCCCTCTCCCCTCTGTCCTCCCTTGTCCTCGCCACACTTCATGATCATGTCTTGTGCTGAGCTGGTGCTATGGACTTACCCTTCTTCATTAACTCCAGCACAAGGGGGCTAATCCTCCACCGAGCACTGCCGGATTTGTGCTTTCTGCAAGAGTCTGAGCTCGCGACTCCAAAAATTTTAGATATCTCTCTAGAAAGTTCTGTCGGCGTCTAATCCTCGCCTCTCTCCTCTGCGGCAGTCGCGAGGGGAGGGGTGTGGCAGAGCTCGCTGCTGGCGCCGGTGCCGGTGTCGGAGCTCGTCCTTGCCCCAGCGAGGGGCTGACAGTATGGGCTCATCACCGGGCCCACAGCCGTGCTAGGAGCGCAGCGCGCGGTGACAGCCATCGCCACAGAGGCAGGAGTTTGAAACCGCGGCGAGAGGTCGCCTCACACGTTCACGCGCGTCCCCTAAGCCATCGGTGGGGACTCGCGCTCGCCGGGCGAGATTAGGACGACTGATTGAGCGGCGGGCCCTCGGTGGCCCCTTGGCGGGAGCCGCACGTTTTTGCGCCGGCCCGTTTTGTTGACGGCCCTTCGGCACAGAGACGCAGGGGCCGGCCCGGTTCCCCACACCGCAAATCCATTATCCATTACTTCAGGAGTCCGGTGACCTTTGTGAAAATGGATTTGTCATGTTCGTAGTCATCTCTCTCTTTCTGACAAAGAAATGGCCCGTGGTGAACCAGTCAGCGACCTCCACACAAGCACCAGACATATTATTTAAAATATTTAATAGCAGTTTTTGCTTATTTAATCATTTCAATGTTTTGTATCAACTAATTCTTTGTATGTTGGAGGGTTTTATATATAAAAATAAATGCACCATCTTTAGGTAACAGGTCTGTGCTCCGTTTTACTCTTTGTGAATCTAAAAGGTGCTGAGTGCTTACAGAAGTGTTGGAGGAGGGGTCACGCCCTCTGGAGGCCTGGAGGTGCAGCGCCGTGCTATGGCACAGTGGCCAAAGCTCTCCTGACCGTAAACTCCACCTCCTCCACCTCCTCTTCTCCACCCGTCTGCCCACGAAGCTCATTCCGTCTCCTGGAATCAAGGTGACAAGTTCACATCCTTTTCTAGAGAGCGCACTCTGTTGACCTAGTTTTCCTGCACTGCACCAGAAACACACACACACACACACACACACACACACACACACACACACACACACACACACACACACACACACACACACACACACACACACACACACAAGAAACACAAACTCCTTCCTTTGTAGGCATTAACCCCACTCTGGCAAGTGAAGGAGAAAATGCGTGTCCACCCCATTTCACCTCCACACCCCCCCTGCTCCCATCACAGCCTCATCAAGTCTCCCCTGCCGTCCCCAGAACACTCCAGCGTCGGGCAGGGAGCCAGAGGAGGACGGAGAGGCTGGTGTGGGCTGGTGGAGATCCTCCATGCCAGCTACCCCGTTGGCAGAGGAATAACTAATGAAGCGAAAGGACCTGGAATCAGGAATGTTAGTCTAACACTTATGAAAAATTCAGCAGGTGATCCTGATAAAACCACTCATCTTTTTTTGATGCTGCATCTATTAGGATGAAAAAAAAAAGAGAGAGAGAGAGAGAGAGAGAGAGAGAGAGAGAGAAAACAGGGATGATGAGAGATAGTTGCGGGCCTATGGGAAGGCCCGGAGCTATTATGCAAGTGCGCGCTGCACGCAGTGTGTGAACGGCGGCCCCGGGTGGGCGTGGAGAGACCGGCACCGACACACAAACCCTCGCGCAATGCGAGACCGGCGCACCAGCTGTGCTCCAGAGGCATGCTGGGAAACTCTCCCTGCAGCTGCTCTGCCCGGCGTGCGGGCGTAGGGGTGCCTGCACCTCCCCAAGGCCTGCACCTCCTCTTTGTGTGCTACACCTTCTCACCCTGCCTGGGAGGGGAGAGCGTGCTCACGTCTGTATACTGACGACCGGCTGTGCGGACGCTGATATTCTTCACACGCCCGCGCGCATCTTCTGTGTGTGTGTGTGTGTGTGTGTGTGTGAGAGAGAGAGAGAGAGAGTCTGAGAAAGAGAGTGAGTGTGTGCTGGATGTTTTGTTGTGGTATGTGTGGGTGGTTGTGGGCGTGTGGGTCTGTGCCCAGAATGCAATGCGTCTTCACAAGGCATCTTAAGCTTGGAAAAGAGGTTTAAGGTAGGGCAGTGTGGGTGTGTGTGGGTGTGTGTGTGTGTGTGTGTGTGTGTTACGGGATGTCCCTCCTTCCAGCACACACACACCCCAAGGGCTGAAAGAGGGATGTGGCTGAGGATGTGTGTTCCAGGCACTTGGGGAGCCAAGATGCCATCCCAGAATTCCTGTCTGTCTGCCAACAGAGGCCGGCTCACTTCCTGTTGTATTTTACACCATACGAAGACGCTTGGTTGATGCCTTTTTAAAAACTCTTATGCCTTATCAAATCATCAGTGCATGCTGGGAAACGGCCTAGTCACCGTGGCAGCAACATCGTACGCGCTTCCTGGAGGTACGCAGGTCTTAGACGTGTGCGTCTGGGTTTCATCATTTCTGCTGCGGACTACGGGCTTGCGTCCACAATGCTGTGGTTTTACTACGTGGTGATGTTTTACCACAGCGGCGAAAGAGGAGGCAGGAAGCTGTAAGGAACTGGTGTGTGGGCTCTTCTAAGATATATGATTTATCACGCAGAACTGGCTCAAACACTCCTCCCCCCCCCTTCACATCCCAACGGTGTCATACGAGATGGCGAATCACTCAACTGAGTTCAGAGAAGAGGGACCATCCTGAGTAACTTCGGAGGCTATGCCACTACAACACGATCATTAGCGAACCTTTGGGCAGACATCAAACGTGAAGCCTCTCGAAAAATTGTCAGTGTGCGATACTCATGTATATAACCTGAGTCTAGTCAGTGTTGAATAATTAAGTAATTTATCTTATCTTAAGGAGGCACTGCATCCCTGCTGCTAATTATCTGAAGTGATATTCAATGAGTTTCATTGATTTTATATAAGAACTTGGCGGGCACCCACATGGCAGCATGTAGGCCGACATCCTGCTGATTTCTAGAGATGCTTTTCTGTTCCACGTCCTAATGAGCCCAGACAGCACACAGAGACCCAGAGACCCACATACATATACAGGATAAAGACAAAAATCATTATACAAGCACAACGTGGACTCTCTCTAGTGTATAATGGGTATAATCTGTATAATGGCCCTACACTCTATTCTCTGTGTATATTCTCTGTGTTTCTTTGTAATGTGTGCACTCTGTATGGTTTATACTCTATAATGTGTTTAAACGCCGTATGGTTTATATATTCTAAAATCCTTTCGGTAACACTTTCTATGAAGCCTGCATTTATAAGCCATTATTCTAATCGCTTTCTATAATCAGTATACTCTGTATAATGTGTATATTGTGTATAATGTGTATACTTTGTATAATATATACATGTTCTGTGTATATGTGTACTGTGTAATGAATATATACTGTGCATAATGTATATGTATCCATGTAATGAACATGCAGTATTCTCTGTGCAAGGTGGTGTGCTCTGTGTAATGATGAGATTTTGTATGATGAATACATACACTGTTCACTATTCTACACATGGACTAGATTGTTTAGATCTCATTCATATCCACAAGCATCTGCATTTCCACACTGCTCCCACATGAACACACACACACACACACACACTCACACACACACACACACACACACACACACACACACACACACACACACACACGTGATTACACACACACACACACACACACACACACACACACACACACACACACACACACACACACACACACACACACACATACGCTTGCACATACAGGCCTGCACATGTTGTGTTAAACTCACACAGACTCCTAAGCAAGATCTCGGAGAGTAAACTTTGAGTCAGCTCCCAACCTTTAGCAATCAATGCCTGTCCCAATTACAGTCTACCTGGATAATACTCACTGAGCACACACACATACACACACACACACACACACACACACACACACACACACACACACACACACACACACACACACACACACAGAGGCAAACAGAAGCTTGCATATTAAAGGCACTACAATTCATTTGTGTTGAAGTATTATAAGATACTGTAATGCTGCTTGAGTCAAACACATCTCCCCCCATATTTGCAAAATTACACCCCCCCCTCATTTTGCAGCACAGACACGGTCACCGTCATTGGAGCCTGCTGTTGCTATGGTGGACCAAAAAAAAATCCCCCAAGCAACGAAGCAGCATTTGGTGTTCCCGCAAATATATGTTCTCAGCTACCATGCTGTACAAACAGCAGGGGAGGATTATGGGTCGTAAAAGTGGATATCCTGTGACAAATTCAGAACGGTCATTCAAAAGGTTGGTGGTCGCCCTCAGCCGAATTTTTTGGAAAGGGGGGGGGGGGGGTGTTGCGTCTACTGCCACTTTCACACCTTCAATTTGCGAGTCTGTTAACATAAGTGACACCAACTCCCCCCTTTTGTGTCGACATATGCAGAAAACACCGTAGTCATCCCGCTACAGGAGAGCTTGTTTGTTTGAAAAAGTTCTACACGATTTAAGCTACATATTACATGAAGGCGCCTCCCAAATGTTTGATCAGGCACACAAATGCACAGCATTGTTGGGGTAATGGTGGCTCTGTGCATCTTCCCACCTGTTTCATTAATAAGGCATGCGGAGAGGAGGGGGGGGGGGGGTGTCGACCAGGGTGTAGCGAGAGACGCCGACGCCGTGCTAACGATGCAGTCAACAGTGGCAGGAACTTTGAAGCTTCTCCCAGAAGCATGCGGAGTAAGAGGAGAAGCACTCTGTCACTGTCATGGAAACCTGATTTCCTGCAGCTGAAAGGAATAGAGCAGAAAGGGACAAAAATATAAAAAATAATAACAATAATAGAACGCCTTCAGTGTCACGGAGTGTTGGTTTGCCTTTTTTTTTTTTTTGTGTGCGAACGCGTTGTGTGTGGTTTTGTGTGTTTGTGTGTGTGTGTCTGTGTGTGTGTGCGTTGTTTTGACTGGATCGGGTAGGCGTAGGGTAAAAGCCAAGCAAATGTCTACTGCCTGTGGGACTCATTTGCAATGAATGTTTTGCTGTTTTTTTTCCCAGCCTGCATTTGTCTGCTTCCTGGATGGCTAGAGTGCAGGTGCTCTGTTTACCTTCAGGTCACATGACTCACATCCTTACCACACCTGTCTGGATTAGCGTCGGGTTTATTATGCAAGCGCCTTCCACGCTGTTTAGCACAACGCAAGAAAGGGGTGGACAGTGAGCAACACGGTACCCGTCATAGTGGACCGAGTGCCGTTGCACAAGGTCACTGTGGCAATGACTCACAAAGTCTTTGTTGAAGTAAACCTGCTTGAGGATTTCCCAAACTGTGGTAAACGGAGTGCGGTACGCTCTGTGGGAGGCAGAAAAAAAAGCCGCTGGTCTCTGTAGTAGCGTTCCATCAGAGCTCGACTGTGCAAACATCCTATGCTGAATTGAATTTGTAATGCCCCCGATCTCAGAGTACATATTTGGAGAGGGAAACATCCTTGGGTGTGTGATAGCGCAGCCAGGATGAGACGCAGACAGATGGTGTGTGAACGGGGGTCAGCGGCGTCGGCGGGAAGCGGTCGCCCCGCCGGCCCGGGGTAGAAGCACGCGGCCACCTCTCCTGCCGATGGAACCACGGGGCAGCGTACGAACGTCGCCGAACATCTGGCCCACGTGTGGGGGCCTCCGCGGGCTGGAATGCCCTCAGGAGCGGCAGGACGAGACCGCCTGAATGGGGCCCGGGCGGCGTGCGGGGGGGGGGTGGGTGTTTCGACGGGGTAAAGGACGGCTTGTTTACACGGGCTCAGAAGCCGCTGCCGTTCCAGAAGACACAACAGAAGATCAGGAAAGACGGGACGGCGAGAATGTGCGGCGCCTCGCTCCCATCTGCCGTGTTTGGCAGCGTGACTCGGCTTTTAAAGCCACAGCATGGAGAGAAATGCGAAATGAATATTGCAGCCAGTTAAAACTTGATGGAGCACTATAAAAGGGGCCGAGCTGTTCCTTAGACACGCTGGCCTCAGCTCATAGACTAACGGACAATAGGCCGTTGCATTAGCGTCAAAAAACTGCAAGATCAGGAAGATACATATTGCTTCTAGCTGCCAATAAGTAATGCATATGTTGCACAACAATAAACCATTCAGATGATACACATTTCAAATGAATTGGTGGTGGCAGAAATGAAGCATTTTTAATGAGCAAGCTGCTTCTCAAGTGGTCCTGCACCAGAAACTCATGGTGGAATTTCTTCTCTTCTCGGTGGCATACAGTGCACAGTGTGGTTGTAAGTTGTTATCAAAGAGAAAGAGGGAGAGCGATAGAGAGAAAGAGGGAGTGTGAGAGAGAGACTAATAGAGAGAAAGAGTGGCAACTGGGACACAGCGTTTTTCATGTGGAAAAAAAAAAAAAAACCCCAACATGCACCATTGACAAGAAATCCCCCCCTTGATTGTGCATTCTGATAGGTCCTCAAAGTTTCAGGAGACAAGTTTCTCCGCGTAATGACTGCTTTGTTTCCGAGCTCTGCCAGAGAGCTTCAAACGGATGCAGAGCAGGGCAGACAGCAGGGAAAACGTCTTCATTGGGGAACAAACAATGAAGAGGGTGTGATGGGTGGAGGAGGAGCTGATGCTGGAGATCTTCAGACATGGCTGCCTGACGCGGCGCTTTCGTTCTCCCCGTCACCAACTCAGCGACGTTTTGCTCAAAAAGAACAGAAACATGAAGAGTAATAGTGGCCTCGGTCACTCACCGGAGCCGGTGTTGACCTTTCACCTCAGCCTCTAAGATCTAACGCGGTAAAGTGACACATCTGAGAGCACCCGAGCCGTTTGAAGTTTGACACCTCGAAGACGAATTTTTTTTTTTTTTCCACCCTCAGCCCACTGTGCGACGCCTCAGTTAAAAAAGAACCGTTAGCATCGGTTAGCATCGGTCCTGCCGCGGCCTAGCCTGGACAAATTGAGCCGGCGAGCTACGATTAAAGCTGGAACGGCTGTTGCGTTGAAATAGCTCTCCGCAGAACCTCCTGCCTCAGATCACAGCTGCTACGTCAGAGCTCCTGTCCGTACGAGCAACATCTGGCCACGGTGCTTCACGACCCGACGGAGGGCTGCCAGCTTCCACGCCAGGCTCCCTTGATCGCGTCATAATGAAGGGGTCGCCGGCCGTGACCTCAGCATGGACAGTTTTACATCAAAATCAATGCTAACCATCGCGACGGCCCGAGGCAAATTACGCCCCGGTGAAACCGGCGCGCAGTCAGCGTGAGCCCGAGTGCTCCTTTTAATACAAGCGCAACAATTCTTAAAACACACACTGCTGCATTATTCATAAGCCTGGAGAGAGGTGTGTTCAGATCTAATTTCTCACTCCTTATACGCGCTGATTGTCTATCCTAATTCGTGTTTGTTTAGTCAGGTAGATGCTAATGCCGTGCTCATTTGCATGACGAATGGGGGGGTGGGGGGTGGGGGAGGGGCTGGTTGACAGAAGTAAAAGCTAACGCTTCCTCTCTGCTGGAGACTGCTCAGTGAATATATGCCTCATACATTCTTATTTTAGGGTTTTTTTTTTATGGACTTACAGTGAAATATTAATAACGCAGTACCTGAATGGGAAATGTATTCATACACATATGTTGAAGGGTTTTCTCTGTACACAAACTACAAAGATATTCGCGTAGAATACTTTTTATTATGGGATTTCCATTTCTGCTAGTGCTGAAGAAAACTGTGAAAAGAAGTACAGCATGGATTTTCCAAAGGTCATCAAAAGTATTTGCTGTATCTGTTTACTGTGTAATAGATACTTTTAGTGCCATGAAATCTGTTGAAACGTTTGGCACTGTGGAGCCCCCGCCGGCTTTTCCACTCGTGAGCGAAGAACTGCTCCGTGGTCAGCACGAACGGTCAGCCTTGCCCAAACGCTCGAGAGAAAAACGTGTAAGTCAGGAGACAGGAGCCAGGCCGGAGGGCACGAGCGTGGTGGTGGGGGGTTCAAACGCCTCACGCGAGACGTGCCACCACGGCCCGGCAGGGACGCGTCCATCCCCCAGACGCGTGAAAGGGAAGGTGGCAGAGGTGGTGGGGGGGGAGGGGGGGGGGGTGAGATCTGGGAGTGAGGATGACCCTGCCAGGGTCCTCTGAGGACACCATGCAGGAATAATGAGAGTGCCGGAGAGAGGAGAAGTAACCTGTACTGAACGTCAAGGCAGAACAGAGCAGAGACGGAGACAAACAGAGTGAACCACTGCAGGGAGGGGGGAGGGGGCTGACGGGGGTGGGGGGGGGGGCGGGAACAAATCTATCCGGGCATTTTACAAGACGCCAACACCTCACAGTGCCAGTATCATTTTCTCTTGAGCTACATTCTATATCTGTTTTACTGGATTCACCCTCATTTTCCCTTCACCCGGCCGGGTGAGTTACGACCCTGGCCTCCATTACTGCCCCCGTGACGGAATAAGTGGGGTGGGTGGTCAGTGCTGGGGGATGCAGGCACGCCAAAGCAGAGGGAATGAACCCCCCCCCCCCCCAACCCTCCCCCTCCCCCCCGCCCCATGCCAATAAATCTCCTTTTTACGAGCTGAACTTGATGAAACCATTTCCCTTGACACTTGTTTTTGCTGCATCCATGGTTGTTTTGCTTCTCCTCAGCTGAGTGGTTTTATGGGCAGGTTGGGTTGAGGCTGGCATGGAGCACACTCTCTTCTCATGGAGCACACTCTCTTCCCATGGAGCACACTCTCTTCTCATGGAGCACACTCTCTTCTCATGGAGCACACTCTCTTCTCATGGAGCACACTCTCTTCTCATGGAGCACACTCTCTTCCCATGGAGCACACTCTCTTCTCATGGAGCACACTCTCTTCCCATGGAGCACACTCTCTTCCCATGGAGCACACTCTCTTCCCATGGAGCACACTCTCTTCCCATGGAGCACACTCTCTTCCCATGGAGCACACTCTCTTCTCATGGAGCACACTCTCTTCCCATGGAGCACACTCTCTTCTCATGGAGCACACTCTCTTCTCATGGAGCACACTCTCTTCCCATGGAGCACACTCTCTTCTCATGGAGCACACTCTCTTCTCATGGAGCACACTCTCTTCCCATGGAGCACACTCTCTTCCCATGGAGCACACTCTCTTCCCATGGAGCACACTCTCTTCTCATGGAGCACACTCTCTTCTCATGGAGCACACTCTCTTCTCATGGAGCACACTCTTTTCCCATGGAGCACACTCTCTTCTCATGGAGCACACTCATTTCCCATGGAGCACACTCTCTTCTCATGGAGCACACTCTCTTGTCATGGAGCACACTCTCTTCCCATGGAGCACACTCTCTTCTCATGGAGCACACTCTCTTCTCATGGAGCACACTCTCTTCCCATGGAGCACACTCTCTTCTCATGGAGCACACTCTCTTCTCATGGAGCACACTCTCTTCTCATGGAGCACACTCTCTTCCCATGGAGCACACTCTCTTCTCATGGAGCACACTCTTTTCTCATGGAGCACACTCTCTTCTCATGGAGCACACTCTTTTCTCATGGAGCACACTCTCTTCTCATGGAGCACACTCTCTTCTCATGGAGCACACTCTTTTCTCATGGAGCCACCCGCCTTCCCATCATCCCACCGCCCTGCCTTTGATCTCCCCGCCGAAGCCGTCACTTCTCACACTCTCTCACTTTCTTACTCTTGGCTTTCAAAACCTTTGCTGCTCTATTTTTTTTCAGCTCAGAGCCATTGTGGGGGGGGGGGGGGGGGGGGTGTGGAGGTGTGGAGGTGGGGGGGTGCGCACAAACAGAGGGAGTCAAATGAGAAGACCTCGCAATTTCGAGACGATGAATCGAGTTTCGGATTTGACAAAGACAGATGTACGGAGGTGGGAGGGAGAGTGGGTAAAAATGAGACCGAGAAGGAAAAAAAAAAAGAGGAAAGAAAGGAGGAGTAGAGACTTGGACTCGGACACATACGGACGGTTCTCACTGGAAGGAGACACAAAAAGGGACATGTTTCCACACAGGCAAAAATAGCTTGGATACATGCACAAAGGAGGAGGTGGGGAGAGAGAGAGAGAGAGAGAGAGAGAGAGAGAGAGAGAGAGAGAGAGAGAGAGAGAGAGAGACTAGGAGACAGGGTGACAGGGTGAGTACCATGGCAGTGCTCAACGAGGAGGAGGAACAGGAAACGCGGGAGTGTAAGACTGTAGGGAGCAGGGTTGGAGTGAAGGAGAGCAGATTTTAATTTGCCAGCAGCCCTCTCTGACATTGACCCAGGGATGTAAAATAATGGTGTGCGCAACTCTTTGCTGCCTGTAATCTGGACTGTAGTGCGTGTGTGTGTGTGTGTTAGAGAGAGAGAGAGAGGGAGACAGAGAGAGAGGGGGGTGCACTAGTGCCTAGAGCCCAGATCCCAATGACATCTGATCTGACTGGTATTCTCTTTATATTTCCATCCCCCTCTCTTTTTCTCCTCTCTTTTTTTGTGGTATAGAGAGAACTGGCAAATTAGGTGCATAGAGCACATAGCAGCCAGTAGGCAGGTTGGTGAAGAAGTGGGGGTCACCCAGCCAGACAGCAGTTCCACTACACGATAGCCGCGTGGTCACATCTCGGTTCAAAATGCTGGAGATCACAAGAATATTATTATTTGTAGGTAATCATATCCAGTAATAAACCAATCCAATCATGAAATATGTACAGTTCATATGAAGTCGTATGGTGTACAATTACCAAATATAGTGTAACATTATAATCTGAAAGTCAAGGACTGCGGGTTTGATAGTCCCAGAGAGAGTATGTTTCAACTCATCTCCATATATCCATGTTAACTCATCCTTTTTTATTGTAAAAAAGATCCATCTGATCTATAAATTATAGCCAATCAAACCACTATGCCATGATATTAGGCTACCATAAACACGTGTAGTGTTTTTAACAGAGTACACACTCAGGTTTCATAACAAATTGCTTGCTATACTGCTCAATATGCTACATGGATACAGGATATTCAGTTACCTGGTAATATAAAAGTCTCTACAATTTTTTCTTTGAGCTCTATTCCAATTCGCCAGTATTTACAGACTGGTTGTGAAGGTGATTTATAAATGTCTAATCATTGGGCATGTAACCATTAAATTACACTTGGGTAAGTCATTAGTCACAGATCAGAGTATTGCTCGTTGTCAGCAGCAGATCAATAGTAGTGGATGTTCTGGGGTCATTTTTGTATGAAGTCACTTCTCACTGTTCCATAAAGGCTTCGTTTGAATCCATCAAACATTTCAGTGGCAAAAGCCACTCAAAGGGTTGGACCGTAATGACGGAAAAAGAGAGACCAATAACAAAAGATCATGATGCTAAAAATAATTTGGATTTGCATAAGTTTAACAATGCATGTTGTTTCTCCATGTGTGTAGTGCATTATACAGGGTGTATCAGTCTGGGAACACCCACATCAAATGAAACACGTGTTATGTTATTTCCTTCCATTCGTGAGGTACCTTCACCAAAACACCCTGTGTGCACGTGGGGATGGAAGAATGAGTGACGTGTGTAGCTCTTGAGCAAAAATACTTCCTCAGGGCTCCTCTAGGGGCAGATGTTTAGATGATGTGCTTCTGCTGGACCACACCATCAGGACCAGCGTGGCAGGTGGAGGTCAGCTTTGAGCAAAGTAGCAGTCTTCATGGAAAGAGCAAATGAAGACAAAACAGAAACCGAAACAAAGCATCACGTCTGTAACGAACTGGAAGAGCGGGCAGGACGCAAGTGTGGAGGGTGCAAATATTTATTAACAACACAGATAAACTTACACAGAACACACAGACCTGACAGCAAGAATAATCAAACAACACCAACCATAGGAATCAAACAACACTAACAGAAAGAACTGGGGAGACTTGGCTAAAGAGAAAGAAAGACACGAACAAGCAAACAACTAGAGAACCCAAAATCACACTAAGACACACCAGAAAGCAATAACGAGGGGTGTGAAGACAGAGACCACTAGGAATTTCAAAATAAAAGGCACACAAACACATGACTGACAGGAGGGAGGCGGGACCATGTGGCAACGTCACAGGCCCCATGACAACAGTGAAATGGCACCTGACGTCAACATCTGACGGAGTTAAAACGATCACGTAGAGGAGCGTATTCAGCCAATATAGGCCTACAGTTAGAATTCAATTTCCAATACTTGTTCGTGACTATAACCGGGTTAGAAATCTCCCTCCAAAAGGGGCCGTTAAACTGCGATGTTCACTTAACTATGACCGGTGAGTTTAAGGCCAGGTTATAATATCAGCCAAAGAAACAGAAAAGAGAAAATGAAAGAGCGAATTTCTCCCACCTCCTCTGTCACACCCCAGTTCACTCCATTTCATGCAGCCTCTTCAAATCTCTAGATCTCCACTCGCATTGTGCCCTTATATCCACCGATGTTGATTTTCACCCCCATTAGCAACCCATTTGCTTCTTTTGCGCATATAAATGACATCCCACATTCAAATAAACGAAACAAAAAGGACACATGTTACTAAAATGGCAGCGCTGTGTATTCCTCGTGCTAAATTCTGAAGATTAAATCAGATTTCTGAGCGCAAAGACGGTGTAAAGCCTTTTGGAGCCCGTCAGGTTGTTTACTGGATCTAAAACACTTAATGTCTTTCATTCACTGGTTTATTCAAGCCCACCTGAACACGTGAACGCGCACCGAGAGCTCGTTCTCGTCTATAAACTGTGGCTCAGTGCGAATCCCTCACCGAGTGGTTGAGTTCACTCCAAGCGTTCGCGGTAACTAATTTACTCGTTTTGATTTTTGTTGCATAATGGGTCTAATAAATGTCGCCATTGCGTGGATTCATTATGCAATTGCTTAATTGTCTGCCTCGGATTCCACAGCTAATTTAATTTTGGTGAGCGTCACGCATGCGTTACCGAACCCTACTTCAAACAGACGGACGCCCGGTGTCGTTATTAAAACGTTGCGTTCATTCCCGTGTAAAGAGTAACGACACAGCTGCGGTGCAAAAGCAGCACATCACAACCCGGTAACCCGGTTCACTGCTGCTCACCGTGTTGTCTAACATTGTAGAACAACTGGCGATGTTTCAAGGTGCTTTAATGGTTGCTCAACTCCTCTGAGGATGGCGCCCGCTTTCTCCTAATTGGGGCTCTCATTAACAACAGGTGACCTTCATTTTCTAACGGACTGGATCCTTTTGATTTGGCTAACGAAGGAGAACCGTTTCACAAAGATGAGCGGAATTCGCTGAACTGGAACGGTGAAGGGGAGCTTCAACTGGAGCGCTCCTTCTCCCTGAGCAACACCAGGAATACTTATATTCTTCTTACCACAACCTTCAGATCCGCGGTGCCTTGCAGCTATGCTGCTCTCTAATGCCAACCTTGTTATTAACACTTGCGAGTATTAACAGGGATCTTGTAGTAAAGTGAAGAACAGTTCGGAGCGCTATGACTATCCTTGAGAAAATGGCAACTTGATGCGTATTCTATAGCAACCCGGAGGCCTCTATATATAAATACCATATTACACCAGCAGGCTATGCCCTGCTTGACAACTGTAATGACATTTACCCATCCAGCCATATCAGATGGGCTCTGGTCAGTAATGTTTAGTGCATGTGCCCGGGTCCTGTGGGTTTCCAAGCTTTTTTAAATGGCTCTTGACCTTTTCCAGACAGTGACCAGCAAATGGGGTCTCTATTCATTGCCGTTTTTATTGCAATGGGCATTTTCCCGTCCTTTTATGAGCAGTTGACATTTGCTCATTCTCTCTGAAGGTCTGCTGGGGTGACAAGGTGAGCCCATGTGAAATTTAAAGCTACGGTTTCATGTGTGAAAAGCTAGCTTTAGTTTTTTTTTTTCTTCAACAGTCCACTTGAAATATGTCCCTGTTACATCAAATAGATTTGTCTCAAACGTTAACATTATACATTTTTTATTTAACACTTACTTATACAGAGAAACTACTTTGAGGCCAATGTCTGTTATTTTCAGCTTAAAATATATGCATGCACACGTACATACAGAAGGAATTCAAACGTAATAAGTACTTTAATGGATAAAACCATTATTCTTTGTTGAAGCCATTGCTTTATGTCAATTCAACATTTGTTAGCCAGATACCGCCTCTGCCTCTGTGGTATGTGGTTTACAAACAAGGATAAAGGTTTTTTAAATGACAGAGTATTGGTTTTGGCTCTGAGAACTATGATGATGAATTTGGCAAAATACCATCGATCCTTTTCTTCAATTCTTTCAGGAATTTAAGTTCCAGTGTCCTCAAACTGAAAGGATGCACCTTCTACACCGAGTGGTTTGTAGTCGTCCTCAGGGTGAGAGCTTGGTCTGCAGCACAGACAGGTGGGGATTCAGTTATAGCTCATTTCAGAGACTATCCTGAAATGTTTCTTTTATCTCCTTCTCAGAATGAAAGTTGAAGTGAAAGAGAGCCTCTGTTGCTTCAGTAGACATACTGGAAATTGATTCTCTTGTCAAAGAAAAAAAATGTTTAAGATAACATCAGAAGAGATCTGATAGGGTGTGCTATTATCCACCGCTCTAATATTTCCCCTGCTTGCTCCAGTGGTAAAACACATTTGTATTAAAGGACTCGGTACACCCTCCTATCAAGAATCCCCCTCCCTTCATCATTTCCACACCCCATGTGTTTTACAACCTGGGGGACCTTGTTAGACCGGGAAACCAGTGGTGCCACACCAGATCGGACTGTCTGTGTCTTCTCCGGGAGCTGCCGGTGATTTGGCCTAGGTGTTCCCTCAGGACAGGGCAGAGGACATGCGGAGTCTTGGAGCCACGGAGAGCTCCTGTCGCCTCCTGTGATTCCTCCTTGAATACTTTATGTTCGCCGCCGCTGACATCATACATTCGGCTGGCGTGGGTCTTTAGTCTGGCGGGCGACTCATTGGTACCGTCTGAAAAATGTCACAAATGAAAAGGGCTCGGCACCGAGCTGTTGAAATTTGTTCACTGATCTTCATGGGGCCCAATTTACTGCTGATGGTGTGTCTCCGGTGCCAGTGGATTTCTCAGATGATCTGAAGCTTTTTCACTTGACTCAGGGAAATGGCAATAGTCATTCTGCTGCTGACGTTTATTTAACGGCAGCACAGAGCCCCTGTCAGGACTAGCTAATTAGTATCCTGGTTCATATAAAGGTTTGGTAATAGTCAAAGTCAAGAATAGTCAAGATTCTTCAGGGTAATTTCAGGACAAAATGCATAAATAGTTCTTGGAGAGTTGCTGCCTCACCAAAGCTAGCACATGCCAAGACTGATCCATGCTCGTGCCAGTCCTCAGCATGGAGGAGGCCGATCTTAATTTAGAGGGCTGGTGCAAAGATGCCCCACATCAGTACCAGCATGCACAGCACTTACCGGGTGCACTGCTCCGGCGTGGAGTGAGGCAGTGTTCTGCCTCGGGGAAGATGAGGTCCAATTTAGGTGCGGTGGGGTGGTGAGGCACATTGTGTGGGGGGTGTGACACATGGGCTAATATTAGGTCCCGCTCTACTCTGGACCCCTGCTGGTGCTGGCGGCTTGTTTGCTGTTCTTCCCACTGGGTCCTCCTCAGCATGGCTCCTCTCACTCTTTTCACACATCCTCCATGGTTTTGGAAGACAAGGAGCACCCCCCCTCCCCCCAAAGACCCCCAATTCTCTGCAGCCCCTGCTAATGTGGGAACTGCTAATTGGTGGGGACAGGCCATCAAACGGCCTGTTGCTAATCGTCTGCGAAGGCTCGGACTGCCCAGGCCATTCTAGAACCGGTGTCACATCCAGACAGAACCTGCAGCACTAGAGCACACAGAAGGGGCCCTGTTATCCTTTAAGGGATCCTGACGAGAGATGAAAAAGATTGGCAGCTTTTTTTGTGCTGCTTAGTGCAAGACTCGGAAAGAGACGGGAAGAGAATAAGGGAGACGGAGAGAGTGAGGGAGAAAGACGGAGAGAGTTTGTGTGTGTTTCTGGACAATAGTGATTCTGGACTGCAGCCCTCTGGGTGTTAAAGCAAACCTTCACTCAGCAGGCAATCAATACCGAGAACACTCAGGTGTGGTGGTTTACAACCAAAATAATGACTTTAATCAGGCTTACACTCAGCTCAGAGGAACAGAAACAAACGTTACTGTTAGAGGCCGGCTGGACCAACACTGACGTGGCTAAAAGATCTCCAACGCCAGATAAGATAAGCACCCTCATTTCTAATGAAGAGTTTATAGTCACTCCATGTTTTGTGACAAATGTGATACTTTGGGGGACAAAGAGGGAAAATCAGTAAATCTTACTCCCTATATAAAGATCACCACCATAATTTAACTTTAAAATCTTATTTCTAATATTGCACTCCCAGTTACTGTGAAGGTAATTATCCAATTATTGCATTAGAAATGTCACCCTCCCATTAAACTAAAGATTTTCTCAGGGTGCAACTGCAAAGATCCCCAGTCCAACTTTTACCGGCCCTTTTCTGGTTTCTGGATATTTAGTATTTTTGTTTGACCTTTTCAGAGTGACCAGCAAATCTAAGGCCTATTAATTCTCTTTGTAGGGCTACGTCCTCCCTATATAACCAGTTGACATTTTGTGCCATTCTGCCTCGTGTCTACCTCATTCAGAAGGGTTAAACACACATGGATATCCAAAATCTTGCCATTAAAAGCAATTGTCCTCCATTTTGGCTGCTTCATCTATTTTGGGCTTATCAGATTAAGGGGGTTTGGAAGACGCGTGGGGACCGTAGAGGTCACTTCGTCCTCGACGTCTGGTTTGGGACGTTTTCATCATGACCTTTTTTTTTTCCAGTGACTGCCTCTTGTCTACAGTCTAATTCAGCCTTTTGGCACACCCCCCCCCCCCCCCCCCCCTCCCCCACCCACACACACCCACACACACACACACACACACACACACACACACACACACACACACACACCCACCCCTGGTACATGTCTCCCAGGCAACCAGCTGGGACCGCTAGGCTGCGAGACAGCTGGGCTCAGCAGAGCGGGGTCTCGGAGGGCTTTCTCTCTCTGCTGCCGGTGCCTGCTCCTCTCTGCCCCTCTGTTCACCATTATCTCCTCTGCAAGCTTTGCTTATTACCATTACACATCCCAGTCTTTAGTGTCACCGGCCGGCTCTGTCTGTTTTGGGCGACTGTCTCCATCCATCATAAAGTCACTCAGTCTCACCATCTCTTTGGCGTTTGTTTAGTGTGTTCCACGTTACTCCTCCTGCCTGTTTCTTTATTGTGCTATCTTATGCTGAGATGTAATAACATGTTGTCAAGCGCTTCTTCTTGACGGTCATTTCCTCATCTAAATTGCAGTATTTTGAGAACGAGACTGCAATGGACGTCCATTGGCTGCTTTTATCCCATCTCAGTCACTTACTGTCTGCTCTGTCACACACTCTCTCTCTCTCACACACACACACACACACACACACACTCATTTCACTCTTACTCTCTCCTCTGTATCACTCTCTCACTCTCTCCCCTGTATCACTCTTTCTTGCTGTACCCTAAACACATTATATTTTCAGTTGCATCTTTAGACTATATAACAACAACAATAATGCACCAACATACAGGCACACATTTTAATAAACTACTTTATATGCTGGAAAAGTGCATCATTGACATCAACATGTACAGACATTGGATCGCTAGCCAAATTAGCATGACACATCATGGATTCTTCCAGTCTGGGTTACATGCGTCTATATGTGAAGATGCCGTGTGTACTTGTTGGCTGACTGCATTCCCTCACAGGCCGCGTAATGACTGAATTACCATCCCGCCCTCCGCTTGCCAAGAGACGGCATCAGCCTGCAAATAAAAGATAATGGAGGCCAAGAAAGCACCGAAGGCAGCGTGCAGGGTCCACACACCAGGCCCAGCCCGTACACACACACACACACACACACACATACACACACACACACACACCAGGCCCAGCCCGTACACACACACACACACACACACACACACATACACACACACACACACACACACCAGGCCCAGCCCGTGCACACACACACACTCACACACACATGGAGAAGCGGCCAATGGCTGCCAGGGCCATAGGGCCGTTTGGCAGCTCCGTTGCTGGAATCATAACTCCCCTTTGCAGACAATTAGCACAGAAAAAAAGACCCAGAATGCCTTGCAGATATTGTGCTGTATTTATACGTTTACCCACATCAAACATGAAATAGCAGGAATACAAATCTGCGTCGGGGCAGAATCCATAACGATGGATCCGTTTTCGAGCGAGCGCTCGGAGGGGTGTTGCCATCTTGATGGACGCGTTGCTGGTGTTTGCCCACCATCACCCCATTCCTGCCCGCCGGAGAGCTGAGAACAGCTTTCTGGGAAACTGCAAATGGGCCCATCAATAGGCAAATACATATGCGCTCAATTACGTGTTTGTTAAGCAATGAAATATGAGGGTAATGAGGCGCGGCCATTCGCGGCACAGTCATTTAGCCCGTTGAGTTATTACCACGTTAATGACACGCTCTCAATACCTTAATTAATGCTGGCCAGACTGCTATAAAGTGGATGTAGGTGTGATGGGTGCACAATTGCCCACACAAATATTTATGGGTAATGGATAGACCAGCAGGGACTGATAGTGAAATAACAGCAGACTTTCTGAAAGTATTGACTCTGAGATTAGTGGGGCACTCCTCCGGTGTGCCTTCGCTATGATTTCATTTTGCATTCTAATAACGGACAGTATATTCCTTTATCACGTACAGTGCATATGCCTACACCGGTTTAAATGGTCACATGATTTGTGAACCCAGTGTCAGGCCGTATGTATAGTGATGTATAAAAAATTTTTTGCGTCCAATATTTCATTAATACTGACACTCCCCCCCCCCTCCCCCTCCTTAAACGTGACGTCCCGAATGATGGCCTTGATGGAGTGGTCACAGGTGTAGATAGAGCATTGTGCAGGCGTGGGCGTGCAAGTCTGTCCATTAACATATGAATGTTATGTCACCTTAATTAATATGTGGTTGACACACGGTGTTAGTGTCATCTCGGTCATGTTACATAAAGAATATACACCCAGCATTTATAGTTAGAGTGTCAGGCAGGCACACACACACACACAGGCACACACACACAGGCGCACACACACAGGCGCACACACATAAACACACAGGCACACAGACACGCACAAGGCCACATTCATAAATCATTTACCTCGGTTGGTTTGGTGTGTTTTCCTCTTTAATGGGAATGAAGCTGTAACATGTCATATAAATCTTTCAGGGGCTCCGATTTGTGAGCCCCATGTGTTCTGACTACTTTCTGTTCTTTTTATGTCTTTTTAGAGAAGCCAAAGATTTTAAATTGTACTCTTTATGTTTCAATGGCCAATCTTTTTCTCTCTCACTCTCAGTCTTCCTCCTGTACCAAGCTGATATATAATTCCTTCTCTGCCCACCTACGTGCGACTCCTGACCCTTCCTCTGTCTGTATCAATTTCCCTCTTCTTTCGTTGACCTACTCTATCTCTTTACTCTTTTCCCTGGCTCACTCATTGCTCCCCTGCGGTGTCATTATTCTACCCGTTCTTTTTTTCGTCCCCATCTCTCTCTGTATCTGGCTCCCTCTGCATGTGTGTGCATCGTGGCCCAAGGGGGGATTCAGCACCTCTGTGTCTTGTGTGTGATTTCGTCTCTGGAGTTGTCTCTGTCTCTGGAGTTCCCCCTCTGCTGATGTCCTGTGGAGTCACTGCTTGTCCAACCGCGCGTTGTCTCCTCTGGTATTGCCAATTACTCTCCATCGAGGTGACCTAATTTTCCCCGCCTCCATTGTGTCTATGGTTGTTACTGCCACACACGGCATGTATGTGTGTGTCTGTTCTTGTGTGTGTGTGTGTGTGTGTGTGTGTGTGTGTGTGTGTGTGTGTGTGTGTGTGGACCACCCTTCACCCTCGTTGCCCTGCCACTGCGGTTTCAGGATTTGGTGCCCCGTGCGACAAGCCGTTCCGGCCTGGTGAGAGGGTGTTTTATGAGTACTTATTTTATGAACACTCTGGGAGATTACTTCACCCAGCTAATGTATTAACTCAAATCCTCTTTCCCCCACACCCTCCTCTGCACCCGCAGCTCCTGGAGATACGGCACGTATCGCGAAACTCCGCCACGCCGCAACTTATCACGCCCGGCTTGCGTTGCTCTCTGCCAGGGTGTAGCGGGCGTGATGTGCACCTGGGGTGGGGGGCCAGGGAAACTCCTGCCTCTGACAGCACACAGTCCTACACTCCAGACTGAGTTATACTGATGGGCCATCCGTGCACTTATGCAGACAATTTTAAACCCCTCTAGCTGCCCTATTCCAATCTGGTTTCAAAGCAAAGAGCGATTTACGACTCAATCACCCCGCCCGCCTCTCAAATGGCCCCCTATCTCCTCACTTTGAGTTTCCTATGGAAATGCACCTGTGTGGGTAAAAAAAAAAAAAAAGAAGATCTGGGGATTTCTTGACCATGTTGGGTGAAAAACTTTCATTTGTGGGGCCGTGTTGGTAAGTTGGTGTTTGGTGGGTTCTGCGTGATCTTTGGTCATAGGAGAAGGTCCCTGTAGCTTTTGTGTTTGGAAAACCGTTGACAAGCTTGTGGCTTTAAATCCTGCCCAGAAAATCAGTATGCTGCTAAACCTTCTGTCACTGACCATTCTCTCCGCTAATCCTGCCCTCATGTCCTCCGTCACAGCTTCCTACCCCACCCAGCTGCCCTCTCCCCTTCTCAACCCCCTCTCTCTCTCTCTCTCTCTCTGTCAAAAATCACCTCCTCCTCTCCTCGCCTGGACAAAGAGCCCCTAGCCCACCACTCCCCCCCCCCCCCCCCCCCCCCCCCCCACACACACACACACACACACACACACACACACACACACACACACACACACACACACACACACACACACACACACACACACACACACACACCTCCACTCCAAGCAGCCACACATGGTCTCTGTCCACAACAGTCACAGGGAACACAGCCACACACAGGAAAATGGGAAGATGAAACCAGTCTGGTCCTGAGGCCCCCCCCCCCCCCCCCCGTGGACATCCAGGAGGCAGGAGCCCATCCGCCAATTTTAGTGCACCATCCACAGCCAGGCAAATTGGCCATTTTACTGTAGGGTCTGTCAAGGCCCATGAATATTTGATAGGCTCTGACTGTTGATGACCATGTGCATTGACTCCCTTATCTTATTTGGTCAGCCTGCCAGCATAAACCCTGCACCTCCCCCCCCCCCCCCCCCCCCCCCCGTGCTCCCCAGGAAGGAGAGAAAGAGAGGGAGAGAGAAAGGGAGAAGGGAACACAGTAGCGAAGCCGGTAAGCTCTGATTCAGCGCTGGAAGCTGCCGGCTGGATTGTCACTCGGTTAAGGGGGGGGGGAGGGGGGTGAGGAGAGACAGAGATCATCTCAGCCATCTGCTAAAGAAGGGGATGGAGGTGCAGGGCCCAGCTGCAGCAGCTATTCCCCCAGGGTGGAGCACGGATGGAGAAAAACCTCCTACGGAAGTGGCTGATAACGGCGAGGAGGCTGACTGGGTGTGGCATACGCGCTTCCTGCCCTCCCCACCTTCCATAAAGACATGGGGGCCCTCGGCTTTCGCCCCAGGGCGGGCAGGGTCAGGGGGGCATTAACAGACATGCCGCTCAGATACCCCACTGGAGTGGAAGGACAGAGAAGAGCGCCTGTGCGCTTGAAGGTGGGGGTTGAAGGTGGGGTTGAAGGTGGGGTTGAAGGTGGGGTTGAAGGTGGGGGTTGAAGGTGGGGGTTGAAGGTGGGGGTTGAAGGTGGGGTTGAAGGTGGGGTTGAAGGTGGGGTTGAAGGTGGGGGTTGAAGGTGGGGTTGAAAGGTACCCTGACAGGTTGCTTCTTCCCTGGTAAGTAATCCCTGGTCTCTGTGTTTTGGCAAAGTGTGGTGTGATAGGATATTGGAGCACATTTATAGACATGGATATAAATAGAATGATTCTGAGGTCAATAGTGGTGTGATGTGTGTGTGTGTGTGTGTGTGTGTGTGTGTGTGTGTGTGTGTGTGTGTGTGTGTGTGTGTGTGTGTGTGCAGTGGTGTGATGAGTGTGTATATTCTTTCATCTGTGTAAGTGTATATACACACACACACACACACACACACACACACACCACACACACACACACACACACACACACACACACACACACACATATATAAATGTATATATAATGTATATAAAATTGGATGGTGCTGAGGTCAGCAGTGGTGTGAACACTGCCAGGGGGTTGTTTTTTCCTTTATATCTCCATGGAGACAGCCATGGAGCGTCTGTGGAGTTCTGCGCAGGGCCCGCGGGCCACTCCAAGTAAATGGATTTTCTTTTTCCATCTGCCAGCATCTGGAATCTCATTTCATCCCTCCTTCACAGGTGAGCTGGGGAAAATGGCGGTGGAGCGCGAGGGACAATGCCCCGTCCCCGGGTGTGCCCACCCAGCCCCCCGGAAACTCTGCGTGATCACGCGGCCTCTTTCTGTCCTGGAGACGTGTTCTCTTCAAGTGCATCGATCAAAGAAAACTCCTAATCCACTCAGATTAATCTGACACTGACCTTAAACCCACCCCCCACCCCCTCCCCCCATCGATAAGCTGCCCCTGGCCACTTCTCGGAGAAGCCCGGTACCTCACTACCCTTGACCTTTGAACCCATGCTTTCTGTTCCGCCACTCCCAGATCATTCTCATCTCTTGTGTTTTGCTCAAACAAAAGCGGCCCCGGGACTCATTTCAGAGCAGGGGGTGTTTTTTTTCATCAAAAAATTACACATCATGCCATCTTTTGCACCTCTAGCTTTTGTGTCTCATTTTTCCTGACCTCAATCCTTGTAGAGGTGACAAGAGAATGAGCGTCTGCTTTCTGAAGAGCATTGGCCTTCATCAGCTTCCTGCTAATTGAATAAGGCTCTTCTCTGCTCCCCGTAATGTGGGCTTTTTAATTGCGTTACAGGCTGGGTCAGGAAGGAGGGCCTCTCAGAGGCACTAACCGGAGGACTGAGAGCAGTTCAGTGGACCGTTGACATTGGGCAGAGCTGGTGTACACTGGGACGCCGTTATGGCAATAACCGAATTAGGGCGCATCTGGCCATGAATGAGGGCAGAGGGGGTCTGGCGAGAGAGGAGGAATGGAGTGGAATCAGATCAAGAACGTTGGAGATGAGAAACGGCAAGAGATGAAGCATCTAGTGGAACTAACGTGGTCTGAAGATGTGCGCAGGAGCTCTGAGGAACGCAATGTCGTGACGGACAGAAAGGCTGTGTTGGCCGCGGCATTTGAGCTGTCATGAGATAATGAGGGATGTTTTGTGAGTCCTGCCTTTCAACCTATCATAAAGCACTTCCACCACTTTGGCTCTGTCTGACCATCTGATTGGTATTCGCTGCATCATTATGGCACTGGCATACTAAGTGGAAATATTTGCATATGAGTCTGTATTCTGGCCAAGGCTTGCTTAAGGACAAAAAAGTGTCTGGGTGCAGAGATGGTGATGAGACCTCTCTGTCCAATGGGAAAGAAATAAATAAACAAATATTGGGAGCCGAGGGGATCGATGGAGATTCGGGCTCCGTCTCGCTAGGTTCTGGTGAGTGTTGGTCTGGCGACACCCACTTTGCTTATCACCCGCAGCATGATGAACGAGGTTACTCCACTGCAAAGAAATTCACCCCCAAAAATGCCTGGTGCAATAGATTAAGCTGGGGATTAGTTCAGCTGCACAGAACGCCCAATACGTCTCACCCAGACTCTTCCCACGAACGAAGACACTCTATGTGCAGAGTGCCATGTAGTGCAGCAGATTTAAGTTCGGCCAGGAGCTGATACTTAGAAGAGAAGATGGTTAAGAAAACAGATATGAACAGAAGGGGGAAGTCAACAACCCCAGAACAAATTGAATTTGGTTGCTGGTCTCGAAACCAAAAAGTGATCTCATCACTCGAAAGTGGCTTTGGGCATGTTTAGCCTGCTGGTTGTGGGTGGGGTCTTAGCTTCACCAGGCAGATGCCGTGACCTGCACCTGTTATGGTCATATATCTCTGCAGTTCTAAAGTGCCAGTTTTGGCTCCATTGGTGGTGGGGGTCGTTTCGGAAGTAGCATCACTATGAGGTTCCTAAAGCACAAGGAACCCCTCATCTCCTCACTTACACCCGTATGCATGATCACATTACACCTGTTCCCCAGAATCTTCACTGGCTCCCTGTTACAATTCAAGATTCTCTTACTG
>NW_027507110.1:105000-117500 GCF_052324685.1 Brachyhypopomus gauderio
AAAAGATGAAAAGAGGAGGAGGAGGAGGAGGAGGAGGAGGAGGAGGAGGGGTGAATGGGTGATTTTCATCTTCACTTATAACATATAACATTGGGTGGCCTTAAAAATGTAATGTCACGTGTGGTGTTGCCTCAGATGGTCCACACCCCTCCCTCTCCCCCCTCCCTCCTGACTATCACCCACTCACCCCCATCTGTCCTTATATTCACTCACTCATCCCCCTTTCTCTAAGATGACTCCTGTCTGGTATGTGTGAGGACCTCCAACACGCCTCCCAAAGTAAATTCTCAGCTAAGGGGCCACCAGTATTAAAAGTTAGCACTTCAATAATTACATACAGTAGATCAGACGCTTTGACAAACGCTTCTAAACTGCCAAAAACTGTCAGGGTACAACATACACATATGAACGTGTACAGAATATCACACTCACTTAACATTTGTGTAGCAAATATCAAAACCAATTTCCGTGAAGACGTCAGTGAAGAGATCACGTGTGGGGACAGAGAGGACAGGTGTTGATGTTGTAAAGGTTAAGCTGGTCAAGCTGCCTCTGGCTGGTCTATCACTCACTGGGGACGTGGACAGGATCAGTCTCTGTCTCTCCACACACATTAACCTCCCAACGGCCCCACCAGCGATTTTATTTCATGCGATACATTTTTATCCTGCGATTGGCTCTTCTATCAAGGCAACTGTGATATCAACCTCCCACCCAGCCGTGCCTCAGCTGTCACTATATAAAACATGTTTCTGTTTATTATTTCATCTGTTTTTCTATCTTTTCTGTCTTTCCCTATTTCGTCTATCTCTCTGTTACTCGAGCTCCCTGTGTAAACATCTGTCACTCCCAGATTTCACTCCGTTGGTCCATTTTTCCACATGTCCTCTGTTAACCCTCCTGGTTCTATCACTCTTTCACCAATCCCGCAAATGTCCGTCTCTCTCAAAAAAAAAAATGAAACAGCTGCTGATGGATTCCATGTGAAAATTCAATCTACTGCGGCATCTGCAAGTGAAGATGTTTGCCTGACGCAAAGCTATCTGAGGTTCCATGGTCTGAGCCAGCTAATCTAAACTTCTCCATGAAGGCCAGTCCAGCCATGTGAAGACCTGTGTCTGTCAGACGGGATCATCTTCAGCACGACAGGCATTTGGATTTAAAGGGAGTTGTTTTTCTCATGCCACTTCTTGCAGAGACTGTACAATAGAGACATCATCTTAAAAAGGATGTCAAAGAATGTATATGCCTCTCTCACATGCAGAAGTGCCTCCACAGAATGAATCATAGCTAAGGTCCATTTCTTTTATAATAATCCATATTAGATAAATTAAGATATTTCAAACAATTCAACTCCATTCAAAGATTTCCTTTTACAGTGAACAATTCCTTTTACAGACCAATTTCTCTGTTTTTTATATAATGGGTAAGATTAGAGTTAGGTAGATAGAAGAAGGTTCATGATCACATCAAGAAAAAATGTCAAGTAGCAGAGAAAATATATTATTTTTAACAAGCTTTTGAAAGTGCTTGAGTAGTTCTGGTTATTCTGTTTACTGAAATGCTAATACATTTTAAAGGAAACTCTTGCTGGTGTGTTTTTCTGTTACATTTTAGAAAGTTAATTGGGAGAATGTCGTTTTTGTGACTAGAACACTGCATTTAGGAATTTGCATAATTTTTCAATGAGATGAACAAAAATATTGCCATCTAAAAATGGTGTGTTTGCAAGCTGTTAGTCACGTTTCCATATTGAATTATTTTCTTTTTAAACATGTTTTCTAAGGCCAAAGTACAATAAAATAAATTAAAATACTTTCTCTTAGGTTCGGGGTCACCACACCATTGGGAAGTACAACGGCGCGTGTGACATCCCGGATATGTGTGACGTTTCGTTCCATTCTGCTCATGAGAGCACCATTCAAACATCGAACCACCTCGCGCTGTCGTCTGCGACATGTGACCCAAACAAGGTGCCAATTAATACGCCGGCCTCTCTCACGTCTCCTTCACACTCGCCCTGTTCTGGGCCAGCCGGTGTAATCACCACGGCCGCTCTGCTGTGCGAGCCCACGAGAGAGGGGCTGCCGGGCGTGTGTGTGGTGTGGTGCCGGGTCTGATGCTGGGGGAGATGGACTCTGTATTGCATTAGTAGCGATTAATTGCCGGGAGTGAAGCTGTGAGCACACACGCCTTAGAGTGGGAGTGAGCCTGGGGAGTGTGTGTTAGTGTGGAACGCAAGATGTAAGAGGATTATGGAGACAGGAGCTGAGGAGTAGAGTGTGTGTGCGTGTGTGTGTGTGTGTGTGTGTGTGTGTGTGTGTGACAGTGCATGAGTCAGAAGCATGTTATACAGTGAGAGCAGTACTACATCTTTCCCCCCTGCAGAAACCTATTTACATGTCATTGAGGAACAGTGTGCAGTGTGTGAGCGTGTGTGTGTGCGCGCGCGCGCGTGTGTGTGTTTTGGGAAGATGTTGGAAGCAAGGAATGCCACGTGTTCAAAGAAGTGGCATGGCTTTTTTCAGACCCCATGGAATTGACTGTGTGTCTAAAATAAATAAATAAATAAATAAAGCGCTGTGTGTGACTTGCACACGGCACCACGGCACCCGGCTCAAAACGCAGGAATGGAAGGAAGGAAAACAAATCTCGAAACACAAATGCAAATCCGACAAACACAACAGCGCAGGAGAAAGCATGAATTCTAAATGCTGTGCAGGAAATCAAATTAACACAGCCCAAGAAGAACACTCAAAGGAAAACAGAGGGTATTCAGCGAACTGATAGCACCGCCTCATTAAAGGAGACGGAGAGCTTTCACCAGCAGGACAAGCCTCCTTAACTAACGCTCTACATGGGTCCCGTTGGTGGGTCCTTCTTTCTGGACCTGCCTTACCCAGTGTGCTAGTGCAGGGCCGTGAAGTCCAAGCGTCCGACTGGCAAAACGGCACCTGGACGGGCTCAGCACCAGTGCACATGTATGGGCTGTCACAGCACTCCAAAACTGTCTTGAGAACAGCTCTCCCTGTTCCCGAGACCTTCCGGGCTTAAACTCTGGCAAAACTCCACCCACAAACCTCCCAACAGCCTATCAGAGTATACTGGCATGCTGGATCAGGCCATACGCAAAGGTGAGCAGCCTGCATCAAAGCAGCTATACCTGCCCTGTGTGTTTCTCACCCAGCAATACCTGTCAATCATCCACCCACCTACACCTGTCCTACACCATCCAGTCATCCACCCACCTACACCTGTCCTACACCATCTAGTCATCCACCCACCTGTACCTGTCCTACACCATCCAGTCATCCACCCACCTACACCTGTCCTACACCATCCAGTCATCCACCCACCTGTACCTGTCCTACACCATCCAGTCATCCACCCACCTGTACCTGTCCTACACCATCCAGTCATCCACCCACCTGTACCTGTCCTACACCATCCAGTCATCCACCCACCTACACCTGTCCTACACCATCCAGTCATCCACCCACCTGTACCTGTCCTACACCATCCAGTCATCCACCCACCTACACCTGTCCTACACCATCCAGTCATCCACCCACCTGTACCTGTCCTACACCATCCAGTCATCCACCCACCTGTACCTGTCCTACACCATCCAGTCATCCACCCACCTGTACCTGTCCTACACCATCCAGTCATCCACCCACCTACACCTGTCCTACACCATCCAGTCATCCACCCACCTGTACCTGTCCTACACCATCCAGTCATCCACCCACCTACACCTGTCCTACACCATCCAGTCATCCACCCACCTGTACCTGTCCTACACCATCCAGTCATCCACCCACCTACACCTGTCCTACACCATCCAGTCATCCACCCACCTACACCTGTCCTACACCATCCAGTCATCCACCCACCTACACCTGTCCTACACCATCCAGTCATCCACCCACTTGTGCAAGTTTTGTATCCACCCAGAGGTACCAGACCTCCACCTCTCCATACTGACGCAGTGGCCTCACCCAATTCCATAAGCATGTTGATTAAAGATGAGCACATCTTTTATACACACACGTTATGTTTAACAGGTCTCCACGCTCCTGTACGGACTTCACCCTGACATCTCTGTGTTCACATAGCCACATAGTCATATCGAACTAGATCAAGCTTCATTACTTTTAATGAGACTACGGGCTACAAAAGATCTTGAGATGTGCATTTTTTCCACCTAATAGGGCTGCTTTTACAGGCCAGATGCCTTAGTGTGTGAAAAACCACAGTAAAAAAAATCTCAGTGTATTTGTTATATTGTTGTATACAGCATGATCTGCCCCTGGGCTAGTTGCACCATACCTGATGGTGTTTTCTTCCTCCTCCAGCAAGCTGATTTTATTCACCTGTACCTGGAGTGGGGGGGGGGGGCACTCTGGACTTGTGTGTGGCGTTCCTGTCCAATCCCGCGGTTAAGCCACTCTGGAACACCTTCCTGCATTTAAGCGGGAAGCATAGTCATCTTATCTCTGCCCTTTGTTACACCTGTCACAGAGGAGGGTGGATGGATAAAACTCAAGTGGCATCATCTTCAGAGGAAGAATCGCCAGCTCGTCCTTGTAGAAAGTACGAAGCTGCCCCTCTCCCCACCCGTAACCACGACTTCTAAAGACACGCTTTCATCCAGCAAAGGCAAGAGAAGCCAGGCTAGCAGGAAGCTGGGCTCTGATTGGCGGCGCTGGCCCGTCCAATCCGTTTCATTGATCGCCTGTCGTGGGCGATGCCAGAGGAGGTCGGGGAGTTCAGCCATCACAGACAGCATTTAGAAAGATGGCCTGATCTCATGGAGAAGACACACCCCCTAACCCCCATAAAGACAATATCAACAAAGTCTATCAATAGCAACCTGCTTTCATAATATTCTAATCAAGGTCCCGGATGCATTGAAGGTCTAATACAGCGAGCGTCCCAAATCCAATATAGGTCTTAGATTATGTCATTACATTTAGATTAATTAAGTCATCAGCACTGAGACAGGTTTCTGGGGTAGTCATGTACTCGGGGGTGCATATATACACATGGTAAGTGAATTGTCTTGACAGCGTTGACAGAGAGTCTTGGAACTCTCGAGGAATACATGCTAATCTGTTCACTGTGTGCATCACTGGTCATTTTCAGTAACTGTGTGTCGTCTCATAAGTGAAGGTAAACTCAGCGTTCATGGTTCGAATGTGCTGAGAGGGATGTATTGTGTTCACACACACACACACACACACACACACACACACACACACACACACACACGTGTGCATGTACACGTGCCCACAATACGTGCCAAATTAGCTTTTCTCCGGATGACTCCTCCCCCCCCATCTCCTCGACCCTGGCCGAGCGTGTCCTGTGTGATTGGATACCCTTAATCGCACCGGCTGCAAATTGCTTTCGGGAGGAGGGGAAAGTTCTGGCGCACCACCGCGGCCCGGGCGAGAGAGTCGCTGTGCGAGAGGCTCTGGGGGCTCGACGCACGTCAGAGATCGGGGAGAGAAGTAGCGGCAGAATCATTATCTCCGGCTGTGCGGCGAATGCGAACGCCTCTCGTGTAGACGGCAGAACGGCGTCTTCCCCAGTGCACCACCGGGCTCAAATTAGCCGCCGCGCATTCGCATGCGACACGCCGGCATCCGGCAATCTGAACTCACGCGACAGAGAGATTCACGGTTGTGACTTGAGAAGACGGAGGAGCTGCTTATCTCCCGTCCTCTCTCTTATTTCTACGCCTAATGACTTCCTCGGAGTGTGGGGTCCCTTTATTAGCGCCGCGCACGAGACCTCGGTGCATTTCAGAGGGTGGAAGAAGCTTAGGACGGGGGGGACCATTTTAGTTCGCTAACACGATTTCACGTAACGTGCCCAAAGGCGCAAGGAAATGGTTTCCGTTTGGGAGTGAACATGTAGAAAAGCATTCTTGGGCGGCCTCAGGCTCACACTCTTTATGTCCCATTCATTATCCCGTACTGTCCAGTGACACCATGCATCACGCCACCACCAACAGCTCCAGCACTGAGGGGTGGGAGGAGAGGAGTGGGTGGGGTTAACCGCTAGGGAGGTGGTGAAGGTGGGACGAAATCATCCAGCATTGAAATGTTTTTTTGTTTTCCTTACATGGCCAGCTTCTCAAGTCAGAGCTGTAGATGTTCTCGTTCAGTGGTCAGCTGGAAACTGCTACATGTGTGAACTGGCTTTGCAGGACGTCTCTCCTCTGCATCCTGGTGTTTCTCCAGTCACCTCGACCACCCGTGGTTCCTTTTTCGTATTAAAATTGCTGTTTTGAACATCTGGACCATATGGAACAGATTATGTATAATTTTACACCAAACTTTAAATTAGATTCTACATCTCTGTAACTGTCCAAATGTACACTTACTGTAGTTTTCCAGCTCTTTAAAGCATATGAGGAAAATCATGTTTTATACATTTCTGCTTCTTCCTATAGCATATGTGGAATGGCTGAAGCAAGAACCTCACTGATGTCACGTTCAGGTGTGTCCCTCACTCTGAAGATGCTCCAGTCAGTAAGATGGAGGACCACAGAGCCATCTCCCCCTGCACTCCAGTCAGTAAGATGGGCAAATTAGGCAGGGCGTCGTGGGACTGAACTCTGCTGAGGTCAGGCTGGCGTTTAGGTGATGTGACATGGGAACTTGCTGATCCACGCAAGGCACATTAGGTTCGGGCCCTGAGGCCCAACGTGGTGCCCAAGGTCAAGTTCTTGGTAAGCGCTCGGAGCTTTGCACAGGAGACCGTAGCAAGCAGAACGCAGAGAAGCTTCACACATTTCTGCTATCACACCTCCCCTCCTATCTTTCTCTTTTATCCTTCTACATTCTCGTACCACCAAAAGCTCTTTGCGTTTGTTTTTATACCTCTCCCATTGCTATCTGCGTCTCTGGCCCTCTGTTTATTCCCACTTTCATCAAGTCTTTTCTGTATCTATCTTCAATTATCACTCTTTCCTTCTCCTCGCTCCCTGCTTCTCTTCTCTTAAACCTCCACCAACTCCCTCTCGTCTTGTGAGGAGTCACGTGTCATGTCTCCTCTCTCCTCCTGGCCTCTGTTTTCTTCCCTCTCGTGTTTCATGCACCAGTTGTCCTCTCCTCTCATCCCCGTCTTCTCTTACTTTCCTTGCGTCTCTCCTGTTTCATCCCGTCTTATCCAGCCTGGTTCTCATTTCTCCATTTAGGCTCGCCCCACCTCTCCTTCAGCCTGGTTGTCATTTCTCCATCTAGGCTCACGCTGCCTCACCTCCAGCCTGGTTCTCATTTCTCCATCTAGGCTCACCCTGCCTCTCCTCCAGCCTGGTTCTCATTTCTCCATCTAGGCTCACGCTGCCTCTCCTCCAGCCTGGTTCTCATTTCTCCATCTAGGCTCACGCTGCCTCACCTCCAGCCTGGTTCTCATTTCTCCATCTAGGCTCACCCTGTCCCTCCTCCAGCCTGATTCTGATTGCTACATCTAGGCTTGCCCTGCTACCCATCCAGCCTGGTTCTCATTTCTCCATCTAGTCTCATGCTGTTTGCTCTGCTTCTCCTCTTCTCCTGAGTGGAGATGCATCTGGGCTGTCTCTGCGATGCAGGAAGAAGTGGAGCCACGATTAGATTACACAACAGTCACACAGCGAGGGTGGGGGGGGGGGGGGGGGTGTGCGGGAAGTGTAAGTATATGTTTGTATATGTGTCTGTGTCTCAGGGTATATTTGTAAATTCAACATTTTTCTTTAGATGTCACTAGCAAAAATATGGAGTAATGTTCGCATACAACATGCTGAGCTGCCAACAGTAAGTGAACGCACATATACACATGTGCAAACAAATAAATACACATATTAATGTGATGTGAATATACAAATGCATCATTTAGGTATATAGTTCAAAATGTCATTTTTTGGCCACAATCTCAGGCACCACATTTGGAGAACCCTGCATATAAAGACAAGAAGAATGGTGGTGGAAATGTGACGTTCTGGACCTGCTTTTTTGCCCCAGGACCTGGACAACTCCATATAATCCAGGGAACCTTCAATTCCATCAGGACCATCAACAAACTCTTGACCAGAATCTCCTGCCACCAGTGAGGGAGTTGGAGGTGGGATGGAAATGGATCATACCTCAGACCCAAAGAAACGCTGTGGCAAATCTGAAGTGGGAGGTACACGCCAGATGTTCCCTCAACTGGTGGAGTTCTGCAAGGAGGAGTGGGAAAAAACCCCAGAAAGCAGACGTGAGATACTTGTTTGTGGTTAGAAGACATTAGGTTGAAGTAATGGCTGCAAAAGGAGGTACCACAAAAAAGTTCACATACTTTTGTACTTGACAGATTTTGAGTTATTGGAGAGAGAAATTACTTTTGTCGAAAAAACAATGAAAATATATATTTTTTCCTTTTTTTTTAGAAAACAATGACCGTGTTTGGGTGGTTCATAAACCTTCAAGCAGCACTGTATATCTATCTATCTATCTATCTATCTATCTATCTATCTATCTATCTATCTATCTATCTATCTATACACACACACACACACACACACACACACACACACACACACACACACACAGGTCCAGACAAACAGAGCTAAACTGCTCTGATTCATAAACACAAATGTCCCTCTGTCCATCTGTCCCCCAACAGACACAGTGTCCCTGGTAGTAACATCCTGTAAACAGACACAGTGTCTCTGGTAGTAACGTCCTGTAAACAGACACAGTGTCCCTGGTAGTAACGTCCTGTATACAGACACAGTGTCTCTGGTAGTAAAGTCCTGTATACAGACACAGTGTCCCTGGTAGTAACGTCCTGTAAACAGACACAGTGTCCCTGGTAGTAACGTCCTGTAAACAGACACAGTGTCCCTGGTAGTAACGTCCTGTATACAGACACAGTGTCTCTGGTAGTAAAGTCCTGTATACAGACACAGTGTCCCTGGTAGTAACGTCCTGTATACTGACACAGTGTCTCTGGTAGTAAAGTCCTGTATACAGACACAGTGTCCCTGGTAGTAACGTCCTGTAAACAGACACAGTGTCCCTGGTAGTAACATCCTGTAAACAGACACAGTGTCTCTCGTAGTAACGTCCTGTAAACAGACACAGTGTCTCTGGTAGTAACGTCCTGTAAACAGACACAGTGTCCCTGGTAGTAACGTCCTGTATACAGACACAGTGTCTCTGGTAGTAAAGTCCTGTAAACAGACACAGTGTCCCTGGTAGTAACGTCCTGTAAACAGACACAGTGTCCCTGGTAGTAACATCCTGTAAACAGACACAGTGTCTCTGGTAGTAACGTCCTGTAAACAGACACAGTGTCTCTGGTAGTAACGTCCTGTAAACAGACACAGTGTCCCTGGTAGTAACGTCCTGTAAACAGACACAGTGTCCCTGGTAGTAACGTCCTGTAAACAGACACAGTGTCTCTGGTAGTAACGTCCTGTAAACAGACACAGTGTCCCTGGTAGTAACGTCCTGTAAACAGACACACTCTTACCCCTGCTCTGCTCTCCTCTAATCTCCTCTCCTCTATCCTTCTCTCCTCTCCTCCATCCTGCTACCCTCCTAACTCTGTGACATTTCTCCTCTCTCTCTCTCTCTCTCTCTCTCTCTCTCTCTCTCTTTCTCTTCCTACCTGTACAGCCAGGGAGTCTTAGATAGCTCTATCTCTTTTTACACCAACCTGTCAGCTCTTGCCGTTGCCAAGGCAACGTGCCATTGTCATGGCAACCCCAGCGGGTTGGGGAGGAGGAGGAGGAGGAGGATGAGGAGGAGAGAGAGAGTGTGTGACTGAAGCTGAAGAGAAAGAAAAATTAGAAAAGCGGAGAGAAAGAGGAAGAGAGAGAACTAGTCGCCCATCTTTTCTCATTAAACGATAAAGAAGTCAGCATGCCTCTAATCTTGGTTCCACCACAAGTTTATCAGCACTAAATATCAGTCTGCCTTCTTCCCAGAGTAAATAACACGGGCGACTCCATCTGGTAGCATAATGACCGCCATTTATTAATAGTGATGCTGTATTAACTCGGCCTTGGTCAGTACTAGCTTACCCCCCCCCCCCCCCCCCCCCCCCCCCCCCAGAGTGGGAAACTGCAGAGAGAGGGTGACAGAGAGAGGGAAAACACTCATCACATTCACTTAGGCTTCTTTTGTGTGCTCTTTTCTCTCTCTCTCTCTCTCTCTCTCCCTCTCTCTCTCTCTCTCTCTCTCTCTCTCTCCTCAGACCGCTCCCGTTAAAGAGCGCGTCGAGAGCCCGTAACAAGCCAGACGGGATGCAGGTCACCGGCTGTCTTTAACCCCATTACCGGCCAGTGTGAACACGAATACAGCCCACCTGATTCAGTGTGCAGAAACACCCCCAGACTCTCCCAGGAGGGGGAGTCCACACACACATGCTAATATATTTAATCTGTGTGTATTTAATGTTGTGTGTGTGTGTGTGTCTGTGTGTGTGGCAGCTGGTGCATGTGTCCATGTACACACACACACACACACACCACACACACACACACACACACAGACACACACACACACCACACACACACACACACACACACACACACACAGAATAAGTGTGAGCCAGGCATGGTAAATCAATGTCAGATCAATTTTCCTTATTCCCCACAGCAGAGGTAGCTTGCATGGCTCAGCGAACCCCAGCAACCCCCCCCTCTCTCTCTCTCTCTCTCTCTCTCTCTCTCTCTCTCTTCTCTCTCATAAGCACTCCATATCTCTCTCTGATGTAGGCACTGTAATTTGAAATAGTGCCCGATAGAAATGCATTAAATAGACCTCCGAGCTGTGTGCTGAAACGCATGGCCCCAGGACTAAAAACAGATAAGCTATTACAAAGACTGATGGCCACACTCAGCAAACAAGTCTATTCAGTACCTGGCCTGCGTCCGGCGAGCACAGCACACAAACACATATCCCAGCTCTTCACAGTGCTCCCACAACCGACTGTTTCAGTCCCAGATCTAACTTAATGTTTAAACCCAACTGGTGATTGAAGCTTGACTTTCTAAAGGCACTTAAAACATTTAATGAGCATCCCTAACCAGCACGTGTCATGATATTTTGCAGTGCTGTTTTCTGAAAATCGCACATCCCATGCTCACCACTTAGATTGTTACTCACTTACATATGTACTTTATAATCATACTTACACATTGTTGTCACACATACGTATGCCAGTGTGAATGAAGGAGAGCTTGATCAGGGGGGCTCACGGGTGCTTGTCTTTTAGTTTAACACCACCTTTACAGAGTGTGGAAGCTCAGGTCTCGGCACAAACCTTCTTGTTCTCTGATGGCTGCCCACGAGCATGCAAAGTTAATTAAATCCACACATCTAATGAGGTCAGGCTCCATTCTGCGACGACATGTTAACGAGGTCGTCCTGTGGGACAGCGGGACGCGTGTGGCTGCCCGTGGTGGTAGCATTGTGGAGGTGTGACGGGGTTGAGGAGACACTCTCTCGGGGTTCTGATGGGTTATTACCATGTTGTAGTCGGATCTGATGGATATATGTGCTTTGTCACGAGCGTGGGTCAGCTGTGTCCTCGCTGTGTCACCCTGCGTGGGAAGAGATCTTAGCATCGACCGAGGTGTCCGTGCGGTTGAGATATGCGCTTTCATGTGTGCACAGCTCAGACCACCACGCGGCCTCTACGCCTTTTCCGTGTGCGGTAATCCGATTTGTCCAAACGTGTCCCACGCAGACGGGCGCTTTCCGTCATGGGGCGGGCGGGGAGGAGCCGTCCCTCCCCCGCACAGCATGCAGGTGTCCAGGAGAGGGCGTGGAGGAGATGAAAGGCCTCAGAGGTCAAGCGAATGTTCACGCCGGTGCTCCACACCCACGCTTACAGAGATCCGCAGAGCGTGAAAAAACAAGCGAGAGAGGGAGAGAGAGAGACTGAGGAAGTGAGAGAGAGTGAGACAGAGAGAGAGGGTGAGACAGAAAAGGGGAGAGGGAGACAGAAGAAAGAATGAGATAGGGAGAGGACAAGAAGGAGGCGGGAGGGAGAGAGATGGAGCGGAGGAGCGGTGAGGAGCGTGAGATCCCTGGCAGGGTTAATTTGGAAGGAGCTGCGTTGCTGTGCTGGTTTCCTGTACACTCTGCAGTTTGATGTGCCTGTCATAAAAGAGAAAAAAAAAACCTCACCGTGCCAAATGGCTTTGGAGGAAAGGTAATTATGTTCACATGCACACAGTGTAATGCCAAAAATGTACCGGGACCATCCTGTACATCCTTACACACACACACACACACACACACACACACACACACACACACACACACACACACACACACCACACACACATACACACATACACACACACACATACACACACACACACGCTCCTCTGTCCATCATACCACACTGTTCTGCTCCAGGTCCACCACACCGTCTTCCCCACATTTCCTCTTGCGTTCCTCTTCCCACCGCTGCTGAAGTGCCGTGAGGGTGCGTGTACCGTACCGACCGAC
>NW_027507111.1:0-17500 GCF_052324685.1 Brachyhypopomus gauderio
CACTATTATTTACATTATATATGCTACCATTGGGCATAGTTATAAACAAACATGGTGTCAATTTTCACTGCTATGCAGATGACACTCAAATTTACATATCAGCCAAACCTGATGACAAACTCAGTTTAGGAAAAATTGATGCCTACGTAAGAGATGTTAAATGCTGGATGTCTCTAAACTTCCTCCAGCTTAATGAGGACAAAACAGAAGTTCTCCTTCTGGGCCCTAAGGCCGCAAGACAGAAGATTCCAGATCGAATGCTCACAGACTACCCCATTACACCTTGGCACAGTAGCCAAAAATCTAGGCGTCATACTCGACTCTGACCTATCATTTGATAAATAGATAATGCTACTAGGATAGCTTTTCTACATCTCCGCAACATTGCCAAGTTAAGAAATGCATTATCACAGCATGATGCAGAAAAATTGGTGCACGCCTTTGTTAGCTCCAGATTAGACTACTGTAACTCATTACTGTCAGGATGCTCAAATAGGAATCAAAATAAACTTCAAATAGTTCAAAATGCCGCAGCCAGAGTTCTGACTAGAACTAGAAAATTTGATCACATCAGACCAGTCCTATCAGCCCTGCATTGGCTCCCAGTTAAATTCCGTATTGATTTAAAAATTCTTCTACTGACTTATAAAGCACTGCACGGGCTTGCTCCTGATTACATCCAGAAACTTATTTTCTATTATGAACCCCCACATCCACTAAGATCACAGGGTGCTGGCCTCTTATTAGTTCCAACAATTAATAAGATAACAGCAGGGGGGAGAGCCTTTTCTTTTAAGGCCCCCCAACTATGGAATAACCTTCCAGAATGTGTCCAGGACTCTGACATAGTCTCAGTCTTTAAATCTAGGTTGAAAACCCACTTATTTAGTTTAGCGTTTGATAACTAATATGCCCCTTTAGATAAAGGTACAGATCCAGGGGTTCATAGGCGAAGGGTTTTATGGTAGACTGGGGCGCTGGTGCTGTCATCCTGTCACTGCTCGTGGTCACTCAAGTTTGTTGACAGTATAGTGGTTGGATGCCAATGTCTCAGAATGCTCCCAAGTCTATGTTACCTAGGCTAGGCTGTAATAATTTAATTCAATGCCGAAGTTGCTGCCACACTCCAGAAATGTTCATAATCTCATCTGTCCTGTATATGTTCTTATACAGAGCTAATTTTCCCTGTTTTATCTTCTCCACATGGCTGCCCACCTACTCGAGGAACACTGAGATGGTGAGAGACGAGCCTTTCCAGAGATCCATCCTGGGCCGGCCACCTCCTGCCTAACCAGATATGATGGAGGAACAACCCACTGCCCTGACTAACCAGTGTGGATGAAGGATAAACCCACTACCCTGGGCCCACTCACCGCCCTGAATTCTCCTCTGCTATGACAAACACCAACCATCAAGACGTTTAATAAACAGGAATTACATAAAGGACTCATGTATACCATTACCAACCATCAAGACGTTTGGGACTGTACAGGAATTACACAAAGAACTCATGTTTATAAATACACATCAAGATGGACTTTATTTATCCCTCACATCTTTTCCTTTTTTTTCTTCTCTCTCTCTCTCTCTTTAAATTGTTTTCATGGTGACTGGCGTCGGCCAGAGGAGGATGGATTCCCCCCCTGTGTCTTGGTTCCTCTCAAGGTTTCTTCCTCATGCCCTTAGGGAGTTTTTCCTTGCCACTGTCGCCCTTGGCTTGCTGACTCGGGGGTTTGGACTCGGACACTTGTAAAGCTGCTTTGTAACAACTGTTGTAAAAAGCGCTATATAAATAAAATTTGATTTGATTTGATTTGATTAACACACACATTAATATGTCTGCATGTTTCTGTGTTACGTTTTCTCTCCTTACTTGTACAAGACAAAATAAATAATAAAAATGTGGCCTTTCTGTGGCGACACTCGGACCTTGACCTCGTTTGGCTGACATGCTGTCACAGATTAAGAGCAGCAGAATCCTGATCAGTCATCGCAGTGTGGATTACAGAACACTGAGACACTGAGACGTTACATTATGGTCCTGCCTAGCTGCCTGCCCTTGTGTTTTTCTATGGATAACTGTTTTGACACTGTACCGAGCCATCGTACCGAGCCATCTTACAGAGGAACTGCCGGATCTAGGCCGCCACACGGCACTTTCGCCAACCCACGTGTACCAGCGACACAGCTTTACGCATGGATTTACATCCCAGAATTCTTGTTTTGTTAGGATTTACTAGTGGTTTTGATGGAAATATCTGTGGCTTTGATGAAGATATTAGCATTGTAACAGCTGGCTAAGTTAACAGTGACGAGGATTAGTTACTGTAATTAATATTAATCCAAAGTGTTCCACAGTGCCCAGAAGTGAACCGCTATTAGCAAGTCAAGAATATTTATTAGCTAGCTAGCTATATAACATTAAACTCCACATTTTACCTTTTTTCGGACATTGTATTCCAAGCATTGTATTCTGTATTTCTTACACTAGAGAAAAAAAAACCAAAATATGAATAAAACTCACAAATCCAAATGTTTTTTTTCATAAATTGCTTTATGTGTTTGTCTACATGTTGTGAAGCAGCAGAGGTTACATTAGGGTGTGGCCGTGGGAGGGAAGTGTGTACAGGAGACCAGTGGAGGCAGAGTGCACCCCCGCACAGCTACTGCATGGCTCATGAAGAACAGATATGCACATGAGCACATTAGATCCACAGGCAAAGACGAGGTTTGGCCACGTGTGTGAGTCGCATTATGTGAGAAAAACACAAAAGCAAAACAAACCAGCGATTGCAAGCAGGAAAGTGTGGACGGATGTAGTATTGACAAGTGAAGTATGAATAGGTGAATTATGGACGGGTAAAGTATGGACGGGTGAAGTATGGACGGGTAAAATATGGATGGGTGAAGTATGGACGGGTGAAGTATGGACGGGTGAAGTATGGATGGGTGAAGTATGGACGGGTGAAGTATGGACGGGTGAAGTATGGATGGATGAATCGAAGCACTTGGCATGCCTACAGTCACTGTGAGCAGATGGCGGAGATAAACACAGGTGATATTAAGGGTGAATTCATCTCACTTTCGCCTTTGTTCATACTTGTTGCAGTGTTGCATAAAAAGCAGGAGGCTATAAGATCCAGCTGATGCCCCGCCCCCTCATCAACTAACTCTCTCTCTCTCTCTCTCTCTCTCTCTCTCTCTCTCTCTCTCTCTCTCTCTCTCTCTCGCTTTCTTTTGCCATTCAGTTCTAGTAGCAGCGTTCATCCCGTCTCTTCTGTTTGGACTTCTGACCAGGACGATGTGTCAGTCTTTGTGCCAGTGTGTGACCTCCAGTGTTTTAACCAGTGTGCTCTGGCTGTGTTCATGTGGCTACATTAGTAGTAGTTTGATAATTCTATCCATTCTATAGGTATGTGTGTGTGTGTGTGTTCTAGTGTGTGTGTGCGCGCGTGTGTGTATGTGTGTGAGTGTGTGTGTGTTCTAGTGTGTGCGCGTGTGTGAGTGTGTATGTGTGTGTGTGTGTGTGTGTATGTATGTGTGTGAGTGTGTGTGTGTGTATGTGTGTGAGTGTGTGCGTGTTCTAGTGTGTGTACGTGTGTGAGTGTGTGTATGTGTGTGAGTGTGTGCGTGTTCTAGTGTGTGCGCGTGTGTGAGTGTGTATGTGTGTGTGTGTGTGTGTGTGTGTGTGTATGTGTGTGTGTGTGTGTGTGTATGTGTGTGAGTGTGTGCGTGTTCTAGTGTGTGTGCGTGTGTGAGTGTGTATGTGTGTGTGTGTGTATGTGTGTGAGTGTGTGTGTGTGAGTGTGTGTGTGTTCTAGTGTGTGTGCGTGTGTGTTATAGAGACTGCTTCCACTTGTGCTGATTTAAATGTATGAACTGTGAGTGTGAATGGGAGTGTGTATTTTCACAGCCATAAAGCAGTTCTGCCAATACTGCACTGGTTTGAATCTGTGTGTGTGTGTGTGTGTGTGTGTGTGTGTGTGCATGTGTGTGTGTGTGTGTGTGTGTGTGTGTGTGTGTGTGTGTGTGTGTGTGCGTATGTTGTTAGTCTTAAACAGTTCTGTCAGTTTCGGACTGTTTGCGGACAACCTTCTCCCCGCTGACCTGGTCAACGGCCAGGGTCTCCACTTCTGCCTGTGCTCTGGCCCCGCCCCCTGCTGACGACGAGCGGTGGATTCTGTGCGCCACCCCTATGTGGGCGGTTCCCCGATGTGGCCTATCCCGTGCCGGGCTGCCCCTGGGGTTCGGCGGTATGGGCACATGGGCAGGGCTTGTGGCCGCGGGAACAATGGGTGGGATCACCGGAGGGCGTTCCCTCAGCAGGGGCGCGGTCTCGGCAGGGGCGGGCGGCTCTCGGGCCTGGAGGAAGGGCGTGGGGTCGGGCATGGCGTCCACGGCGTCCCTCAGCACCACCCGGCGCCCGTCGGCCGCGCCCAGCCGGTACAGCTCCGTGTACTCGCAGTGCAGCGGCTGCGACAGGCTCTTGCGCATGCGTCTGCGAGGCGTGTCGGGCTGCCGCGAGTCTCTGTCTGCGGCTGTGGGCGGGGCCGGGGGCGGGGCCGGGGGCGTAGCCGGCGCTGGGGGCGGGGCCGGTCTGAAGGAGCCCATGGGGCTGACGGTGGGGCTGGTCCCGGACGAGCCCCCGGCGAGTAGCCGCTTCTTGGTGGCGTGGAGCTGTGAGGTGAGATAGGCGATGGTGCTGGCCCGTTGCTCCAGCTCGCCGCTCAGCACGGCCAGCTTGTGGCTGCGGTGCTTCAGCTCGTCCAGGTACTTCTTCTCGCGCTCGCGGATGGTGTTCTCCAGCACGGAGATCATGGCGTTCTTCTGCTCCAGGTCACGGAGGAGCTCGGCGTTCTCCTGCTCTTTGGCCTTCAGCTGCTCCTCCAGCTCCTCGCAGCGACGGTGCAGCTCCCTGCAGCGCTCCTCACCATTATCTGGGACACACACACACATGCAAACACACACACACGCAAATACACACACACACACACACACACACACACACATCAAACACACACACACACACACACACACACACACACACACGCAAACACACACACACACATCAAACACACACACACACACACACACACACACACACACATCAAACACAGATAATTTCAAATGTCAGTTATCATAACCAACAGGCCTGAAGACAATAACACTGCTTACACATACACAGTATGCATGATGAATTTGCTTCACCCTATATCCTGATGTCCTCCAGAGCAGATAAAAGTGTTTTGTCACTTAGCCTATAGAGGGCAGTATTGACCTTTGATATTCAGATCTACATGATACCATTAAGTAAGAGTCATTTCCTTTCCCTCCCCCAGAGACCTAGATGAGCATGGCATGTTATCCTGTACTAGACAGGGAGGACCCAGCATTATGTGAGCAATGCATGCACAAGCACACACACACACACACACGCACACGCACGCACACGCACGCACACGCACACGCACGCACACACGAGCACGCATGTACACACGCACACACACAAACACACGCAATCATGCACACAGTTTCATACATACAGGTCCACTGGCACAAAAGTGTTATGACCAAATTCTCTATTTGTAGAATGTCTAAGAAACATCTATTTATGAATGTCTAGTTTGCAGAATATCTCCCTGTCTCTCTCTCTCTCTCTGTCTCTCTCTCTCTCTCTCTCTGTCTGTCTGTCTGTCTCTCTCTCTCTGTCTCTCTCTCTGTCTCTCTCTGTCTCTCTCTCTCTGCAGTAATGTCAGCTAAACTGGGAGAGGCTGCAAAAGCACAGAGACAGATGGACAAAGGGGGAGACAGTAAGAGAGATACAGAGTGCTGAAGGTCAGCAGAGAGAGACACTCCTCTTTGTTTATATTGATTAGCACTGTAACAGGAGACAGCCTGTCTAACCCCCCCCCCCCCCCCCCCCCAGGGGCGTGGTCACACGGGTGACAGCTGTCAAGATACCACACCATTACGAGCCTGAAATTATATAATTAAAATAAATAATAACAATAATAATAAATGAAACAATTATATTAGAATAACTAATTTATCTTCTCCATCACTCCATCTACACAAATAATAAAATAAGTCTCATGACGTAACCTTATGACCTTGAGTAGGTCAGTCAGTCAGAAAATCACAAAGCTCCCAATATAGTTTCCATTACTATATTACAAATAATGCCATTACAGTTCATTTAAAATCATATTACCTGCACGTATGAGTATGCTCCATGTATATAACCCTGGACAAACCACTCCCTCCCTCTCTCTCTCTATCTCTCTCTCCCTCTCTCTCTATCTCTCCCTCTCTCCCTCCCTCAGAGAGAGAGTGCTCCCCACTCCCCGCGCCGGTCCTGCAGACGTCACGTTCTACTCTAACGCTACTCTGGCAGGACTCTCTGTGTCTTCCACTCACCATGGAGTCTGACTGCATACAGCCAGAGAGCCCTGGCCTTCACATATCCTCTGTCTCTCCACTTCATAGACTCCCTCACTCTCTTTCTCTTTCCCTCTAATTCACATATCTTCTGTCTCTGTCTGCCTCTCTAATTCACAGACCCCTTTCTCTCTAATGGTGGAAGACTACAGAATGAGCTCATGTGAGTGTAACGGGGTGACACACACACACACACACACACACACACACACACACACACACACACACACACACACACACACACACACAGCTCCCTCCCTCTCATGTGAGTGTAACGGGGTGACACACACACATACACACTGCTCCCTCTCTCTCATGTGAGTGTAACAGGGTGACACACACACACACACACTGCTCCCTCTCTCTCATGTGAGTGTAACGGGGTGACACACACACACACTGCTCCCTCTCTCTCATGTGAGTGTAACAGGGTGACACACACACACACTCTGCTCCCTCTCTGTCATGTGAGTGTAACGGGGTGACACACACACATACACACTGCTCCCTCTCTCTCATGTGAGTGTAACGGGGTGACACACACACACTCTGCTCCCTCTCTCTCATGTGAGTGTAACGGGGTGACACACACACACTCTGCTCCCTCTCTGTCATGTGAGTGTAACGGGGTGACACACACACACACTCTGCTCCCTCTCTGTCATGTGAGTGTAACGGGGTGACACACACACACACTCTGCTCCCTCTCTGTCATGTGAGTGTAATGGGGTGACACACACACACACACTCTGCTCCCTCCCTCTCATGTGAGTGTAATGGGGTGACACACACACACACACACACACACACACACACACACACACACACACACACACACACTGCTCCCTCTCTGTCATGTGAGTGTAACAGGGTGACACACACATACACACACAATGCTCCCTCTCTCTCCCTGAGTCATCATCACAAACATCTCTGATCGTCATTACACCACAGCGCTCTCCATGTGACCATGGGTTGAAGGTCACTGTGAGCAGAGGTCACTGCTGTGTGCTGAGAGGGGTCTCGGTGGAAATTTACAGGCATGACTACCACTCTCTAAAAGCCGACGGGTCACCTCTCATCACCTACTCTGAGCTGCCAAGGGGTTTGGTTATTTGCAGCTGTCCTAATATGTCCAAATGTTGGACTGCTTTCACAGTGATGTGGGGCCTGGATAAAGACTGTGTCTGCAGGAGGCTGTGGGTGAGACAGGTACCAGGTGGTACATTAGCCCTCTGCATTAGCATCACTGCAACAACTCATGTCACCATCTGGGTCAGACCAGACAGCAACAACAACAGCAACACCGCAGCGTCTGACAGCCAAGACCTGCTCTGCCGCCCCCCAGCACTGCCCCCTGCTGGTTTGGGGGAGCATCAGTGAATTCTGTGACAAAGCTGGCAGCGATGGAGGGGACCTTCTCCGTGGAGAGGTTGCAGTGGCGTTGTGTAGATCCCTCGTCCCCCGTGGGTTAGTGGGTTTCGGGTTTGATTTAAACGTAAAATAAAAAGACACCTGATTTATAGAAATGGAGGGAAGAGAGAGAAAGAGAGAGAAAAAGAACACAGGGGGTAGTCTTTGCAGTTGTGTATTTGTGTGTGTGTGTGTGTGTGTGTGTGTGTGTGTGTGTGTGTGTGTGTGTGTGTGTGTGTGTGTGTGTGTGTGTGTGTGTGTGAGAAAGTGACTGCTGGGTGTGTCATTGGTTGCCAGGTTACACCAAAAAGCCATGGCAATATGTGTCTATTGGAACAATGAGGAAAGCTCTCTTCCCCTTCTGATTCTCTCTCTCTCTCTCTCTCTTCCTCTCTCTCTCTCTCTCTCTCTCTCTCTCTCTCTGCAGTGGCCCTAAAACATTATTTACAACCCCCTGCAGTTTAAACTGCTTTAACTACTACCACAGCTCCAGCTCTGAGCAACAGTGCAGGCAAACAGCTTTCAACAACATAACAACATGATCCAGCACACAATGCTTCACGAGGTCACATGCTTTTGGACGCTGGGCCGTGTAACCGGGGCGGTGCAGAACCCTAACACGCCCCACGGCGTGATCCACACACAGGCTGAATCAGGAGGGCCAGAGCTGAGTAGGTTCTGCTGTGCTGTGGGTTCCCAGGATGTGAGCCCAACACTGTGTTCTGATGTAGAGTGGAGTGGTTGAACCTTTGTGTCTAGCTGTGTGTCTGTCACACAAAACATACTGCACACCCTGTGTGCCTATATGGTGAGATGGTATATGAAATGGAATATGGTATATCTATTGTTATATTAAATAAACCTAAATAAATTATTAAATAAATTAATAAATAAAACTGCCTTGCCATGCCAACATTCATGCATGTCTGTGTATGTATATGCTTGTGTGTGTTTGTATGTATTTGTGTATGTACGTGTCTATGGGTGTGTGTGTTTATTTCTGTGTGTCCGTGTGAGAAATCTTACCGTTGGGATCAGAGCTCCTGACTGTCAGCTCATATGTCAGGTCTGTGAAAACAAAGAGAGAGAGAGAGACAGAGAGAGAGAGATCAGATGTTAGAATGGGGGCACAGAGCATCAAATCACCTTTAGAGTGACAAACACAGCCAGAGATCACATGAACAGTCCCATTACACTAGAGCATAGATCCCATGATAGACTTTAGTCTACATGACACAATATTGTAGATCAAATGACAGATTGAAGAATCTATATTATATTGCCCCACATGGCACACTGTGTGTGTGTGTGTGTGTGTGTGTGTGTGTGTGTGTGTGTGTGTGTGTTGCATGCGCGTGTGCATGCGTGCATGTGTGTGTGTGTGTGTGAGCCCAGACCTGTGCAGTGCTGCTGTAGATGGCGTATCTCAGCATGGAGGCCCTTCAGTGTGTTGGCGTGATCCTGCTGCAGAAACAGCAGGTTCTTCTGGGCACTGTGGAGCTGATTCTCCAGGGTCACGTTCTCCGAGGCCATGACGAACAACACGCACACACACAGACACACACATATACGCACACACACTCACACTGACACACAGCCACAAGCAGAAAGGGCAGGAATTACTACATCAGTCAGGACTGCCAACCAGTCTGCCAGTGTTTTTTTACAAACACTCTCCCGTGCTTTGCCCATGTAGTCCACTGTACATATTATACTGTACAGAACTGACTGCTTCTTATGGAGGAGGATTATTTCAGGAAGCCTTTTTAGATGTGTTTCTCTGGGAATCGGACTGGGGCCGTGCACAAACTGTGGTGAACACACGTGTGTTGGTTTTCCGCTAATCAACCTGAGAGTGGATCTTAGAGTAATGCTGAGCAGAAGCGAAGGACTGAAGCTCACCTGTTCACCCATTCACCTGTTCACCCATTCACCTGTTCACCCATTCAGTTGTTCACCCATTCACCTGTTCACCCATTCAGTTGTTCACCCATTCACCTGTTCACCCATTCACCTGTTCACTCATTCACCTGTTCACCCATTCAGTTGTTCACCCATTCACCTGTTCACCCATTCACCTGTTCACCCATTCAGTTGTTCACCCATTCACCTGTTCACCCATTCACCTGTTCACCCATTCACCTGTTCACCCATTCACCTGTTCACCCATTCAGTTGTTCACCCATTCACCTGTTCACTCATTCACCTGTTCACCCATTCACCTGTTCACCCATTCAGTTGTTCACCCATTCACCTGTTCACCCATTCACCTGTTCACCCATTCACCTGTTCACCCATTCACCCGTTCACCCATTCACCCATTCACCTGTTCACCCATTCACCTGTTCACCCATTCACCTGTTCACCCGTTCACCCATTCACCTGTTCACCTGTTCACCCATTCAGTTGTTCACCCATTCACCTGTTCACCTGTTCACTCATTCACCTGTTCTGTCACTAGCTGATGAACTCGCACTTATTCCATACAAACATGCGGAAGCAGGTTCTCTCTCTCTCTGTGTGTGTGTGTGTGTGTGTGTGTGTGTGTGTGTGTGTGCGTGTGTGTGTGTGTTTGTTTGTGTGTGTGTGTGTGTGTGTGTCTGTGTGTGTGTGTGTGTGTGTGTGTGTGTGTGTGTGTGTGTGTGTGTGTGTGTGTGTGTGTGTGTGTGTGTGTGTGTTGTTTAAGCTTCTTTGAAAGTAGAAGGGGACAAAGGACACTCTTGTTAGAATAACAACCAAAGTGAGGTCACACACACACACACACACACACACACACACACACACACACACACACACACACACACACACACACACACACACACACAATAAAGATGCCTCGACTCTCCACCACTAGCATCCTCCTTCTTTTTAAGAACAGTGATCCGTAAATAGCTAAAGACAACATTATAGCCTGCTATTACATACATGGATAGACAGATACAGAGACAGAAGGAGGAGCAGAAAGAATATAAAACAAAGAGAGACAGGAAGGAGGAGTAAATGAGTCCTCTGACTCTAATGGCTGGGAGTCTGGAGGAGGAGGAGGAGGAGGAGGAGGAGGAGGAGGAAGAGGGCTGAGAGCGAGACACTAAGATGCTTCTTCGCCGACTCTGCATTCAACACAGCCCACAAAAACCCATCCTGACACACGGGCTTAAAATAGCACCAGTAACCCGATACCACTCGCTGATGGACGCTGGGTGAAGCCCCTCCGGGTCACTCAGCCAAAGCCTTGCGTGGCCGTCCCAAGCTTCTGATGAGCTGGCGTGCGAGACCGGCGTTTGGCCCGTGTGGCCGATGAGTGTGTACGCTCGTCATTTGGCCTCCTTTTAAACCCCAATCGGCCCATTCTGGAATCTAGCGCAGCGTGCCGTATGAAAACCAACCGCGTGCACTTCAATCACGGCGCCGCTCTCTAACGCCATGAGCGGTGTCGATCTGCTATGAGGTTCTAAATCGGGCCCAAGTCTCCTGCAGTTTGAATAATTCAGCAAGGACCCGCCTCCCCTGTTCTGAAGTGCCCCCTCTCTTCTGGGCGGCGCTCACTCTGATATCGATTATGAAATGTAATAAATGTGTAACATCTGGCTATTCGCAGGGCGGGAGAGTACGGGGAGAGAGGGGCGGAGAGGGTGGAGGAGGAGATGGATGACTCCGTTAAGCTCATCTTAATGGCCTCCTGGGCCGGTCAGCATCGTAAGCACCGTGGAGGCGCCGGGCGGCTCAAGAACGTCCGCTGATGTGCAATATGTGTTCGTCCATGTTGAAAATGGAGGGAGAGGAGGGTGGGGGAAGGAATGTGAGGGATACGCGCAGATGGGCGGAGTCACGTATGGGCAGACCTGCTGGTGGGCGGAGTCACGCATGGCAGAGAAGAGTGGGCCGATACTCCACCCCTCCACATTATGATCCAATAATGCTAATTCCCTTTCAGTGATGAGTACATATTAATCAAGAGCCTCAAATCAGATCAGACGTCACGCAAATCAGACTCCGGTTGGAGCAGTGCGTGGCATGGTGTCTGAGAGCTGTGTGGCAGCCAGCCAAGGTCTGATACGCTCACCAGGAACCGGACCAGACCGGACTCTGCTACGCTTTCTCTTTCTTCATCTCTCCATCACTCTGCAAGCTTTCTCTTTCTTCATCTCTCCATCACTCTGCAAGCTTTCTCTGAACCCTCTCCTTCCCTTTATCCTCCACTGACACGCAAACTTTACAGTCACAAAGAGAGAAAGAGCGAGAGAGCAAGTATAGGATGTTTAGTTATGCAGTGTTACAGTGTTAAACACACCCGTTACAGTGTTACACCCGTTACAATGACCTGAATTAGCTTGGGTTAGACAAAGACACAATGGGACAGCATTAAGAGAGTACACACAATCCATTATTAATGACTAATATGAGTGAGTGTGTGTGTGTGTGTGTGTGTGTGTGTGTGTGTGTGTGTGTGTGTGTGTGTGTGTGTGTGTGTGTGTGTGTGTGTGTGTCCAGATGATGATGGATTGCCACTACATCGAACGGTAGAACACCAAAGCACTTCCTGAAACAAGAGAGCCTTCCTATCATCAGCTATGACATCACCACAGACCCAGACATCTCCCAGTGGGCGGGGCCTATCCAATGCCAGTAAGCTGATCCAAACACAGCAAAGCTATTGGTTGTTGGAATCGCGTGAAATCGACAAACTTTAGGAATATATGCAGTCCAGACAAAGCAGGCGATGGCATCAAAAAAATGAAACATAACCGACGTGCCACGTGTCTTATTTCATTAGAACCCCGCCTATGCATAAGCAAGCCACAACCGCAATACCATTCACTTCACTGCAAGTAGCCTAACTTGTAGCTCGTGTCAAACCAAGCAGGCCCGAGCCCAACAGCACAGTTGTTACTACACTTACTGCAAAGACAATCGGTCAGGCTGCAGCTGGAGACCGAGGAGCCGCTGGCTCAGCTCACCTCCGACCTTCTCTGGCCTCTGCTTACCTTCGACCAATCAACTCATCCGTTCATCGGGAGGAGCCGCCCGTCGCCCGGCTGAGATGTTCTGGAGCACTGTGAGAACTGTGAGAAGACGGAGCCCCTCCCGCAACCGGAGCACCTCCTCACTGGAGGGGCCGTCCGAGGTGGAGCAGACACTTCAAAAAGCGCTGATGCCTGCAGAGTTGTGAGGTGAGGCTGTTCTGCTACCGCTCTTTCTGACGGAGGACCGTGTCTCTGCCCACCTGCCTGCCCACCTGCCTGGCAGGCCGACGCCCACTTTAAGACTTTTAAAGGCTCCGGATCACCTGTTTTCCCATCATCTCTGTGGCTTCCATACGGCCTCACTCTTTTGTCTTATTTATGTGTTTGTCTCCTCTCTCAGGCTGTCATAGTCCTCTCTGTTTCCATCTTGCTATTCCCATGTCCCTAAGACACATTCTTTCATTCTCTCTCTCTCTCTCTCTCTCTCTCTCTCTCTCTCTCTCCCTCCAGGCTACAATGCACTTCCTCCAAGACATTAATAATCAATGAACTGCAGCACCCGAGGAAACTCTGAGATCACCACTGACTGAGACTATAAGAAATGTACATGCATGCAAACATTCAACACACACTGACTTAAATGCAGTGTTTACAACCATCACATTATGTAAAAGAGTCACATTTGGGCCAGATCTTTAATTCAAACATTTCTCCATCTTAAACTGGGTCTGGCAGTAAACATAAGGGAATAAAACCCTTACGGATAACTAAAACTTTGAAAAGGCTACATCTGTTAGGTGTTGAAAGTACGAATAGCTACACAAGGTAAACTACAACTGCGAGAGGCCTGTAGTGGGGGTAGACTTGTCAAAGGTTAGCGAGAGATAATTTGATTCAAGTTGTTGTTGATGACGGAACTGGTCCTTCAACACGACACACTTGCACCTCGCCTCTCGGGTCGCGTCAAACACCATCATAAACACCACCACAAACACCACCATAAACAGCACCTGCATTGCGGACAGCGCCACATCTCCACACGTGGGGCTGGACGCTCAAGTCCCTTTGTGGGACAAGCAGACGTTTTCAAAAATAAAAGCACATTCAATATACTTTAGATGATCCTGCCTGGACTTGAAAAGGACACGATGTTGAGAGTGGCTTTCACGTAGCAGGGTCGGGGGGGGGGGGGGGGGGGAATACGTAACCTAAAATCACTCGCCCTCTTTATTTAATGGGGAAGTGCATCATTACGACAGACTCTATTAGTTGTACCACACCTTGATGGGCGAAGCTCGTACAGCCAAGCAAGCGTACACAACACTGGACCCTAGTTATGACTGCACGAAATAGATGCTGTTTAGAAATCGCGTTTATTTATAAAATGATGCCAACATCAATAACGATCCATTCTGTAAGATCAGATCCAATGACAGGCTTGTGAAAACTTCTTTAAATCCCAGAATCTGATGCCTTGGTAATTGTGCAGTACTGCTGTATTTATACAATAACAAACAGCTCGGGCATAAATAAGACGTATAGAGCTGAAATACTAGATCAGACGACATTCATTATAAAAAAAAGACTTAATTACCGGTTACTGCGTTTACAGCTCGATTGTTATGTATGTAATCCAGTGATGTGTTGGTCCCGGTACCGGCGACGCAGGTGCCACGGCGAGGATGCGACGACCCCGTCCTCTGACCACCGGCCCTGCCGCAAATAAAGACTCCAAAAAACACGGGCGTGGGCACGTACCTTTAAATATTCACGTTGAAAAGGCGTGTTTCCACAAGCAGAGACGGCGCGACACTGTGGTTGTTTTCATTCTGGCACACTGGTCATTGTCACCGGGTCGCTGCGAAAGGTTTTGCCCGTGGTCGACGGAGAGGGCTTCGTCCGCTCGCATCTCCCCGAGATACGGGGCAAAATAAAGCAGTGCATGCTGGGAAACCGAGTCCCTGAACGGAGTCCTTCCAAAATGGCGCCGCTCGTCTGTGAAAGGGAATTTATATATATAAACATTTTCCTTTTATACTCGATTGCTGTAGTTCTCGTGAGTTTATGGAGAGTCTTTCACAGTCCTCACGGATGTTACAGTAAATGTAAATAAAAACGTAACGCTAATCAAATACAGCAGACCATGGTTTTTGGGTTTAAAGTATCCACGCAGGCCTGCAAAGCAGAAAGGCCTTCAGTTGCAGTGCTGTTTCAGTACGACTGACCCAGCTCATGGATGAGCAGAGTATACACAAACAAACAAAAACGGCCACAAAACACAATGTATTGTACAGAAAGGCTCAAACATAGATACAACTTCATAATTTCCCAATTGCCCTTTAGTAAAAAAGGTAAAGTTTCATATTAACTACTGATTGAGTTCAATTCAGTTTTGTTTTATTGTACTATAGTCCTTCATACAAGCAAGCAAATGTGGCCTCGGGTGCCGTGGGAGGGGAGTTGGGTTGTTTACGAATGAATGTTCAATTGAGTTGAACATTCAATTGAGTTGAATGTTCAAATGTTCAGTTTAGACTCTTTTGTAGGTCTCACCACGGTCAGCCATGACAGAGGGACGAGCCAGTCTAGACAGGCCTAGGTCTCTTTGATGGGCCTGTGGATTAAGTTTGCCTTAATTCACAGCACAACTGCAGAACATGACTTTCGCAGGTTTGTCTGACTGTCTTTTACATGCGATTATCTCATATCATTTAAATTGCCCTACGTCACTCCTCTTGAGTGAGAAAAGACGCAGTAGGCTAATGCAGTTATAAAGTCAGGGGTCCGGTCACATTGACCCATATGACTGTTGGACCTACGTGCATCTTCAGTGTCCCCACAGCTCCCTTTCATCCCACAAATCACAGCAACAACTGCGGGATATGCTTCACATTCCCCAACATCTGCCCAGACCTTCTGCCCCAGTTTGAATCACATTATAATGGATTTCACCTGAGGACTCTAGAACGTTCCACAACAAAGCTGATTGGTTTTGACACAAGGCCCTCCGTTTTGTGAAGAATATAAGAGGAACTGAAGTAAACGTGACGAAGCGTCTCTGCAGGATGAGACAGAGATGTCTAGTGTGTCGTTTCCTTTATTTTTTATTCTTCTGGATAATCAACCTGAACTGAAAGGATCTCCATAATGTGCTCTCCTTGCCACAGTGCGGATGCAATACCGAGGACTGAGTGATATGGGAATTTTGGAACTGACACCAGATGGTTTTATGCTGTCAGCTGATATTTTTCAGACCTTAAAGCTCTACAGATGCTGAACTGGAGCAAGCAATAGACATTGCTCCTTAGATCTGTGCCATGTTCAGACAAAGACAATATGAGTTGTACAAGTTCGTAGGCATTTCACGGGGGTTGGGTTTTGTGTTTGGGGGCGGAGATTGCGTTTGTTGCTGTTGCTGATATCCTTCAAATAATAATCGTTTTTTATTTAATTAAAAGGAACTCTTGCAATACACAATATTTCCACTAGAGGTCAGAGAAAGCTAACGTCCTTCTCCAACTTGTCGAGTCCTTCCTAAATCTATATACAGTACTGCCACACAAGTCTTTCTTCAGGTACTGGTAAGCAAACCATTTCTCTTTCAAATATAACGTTAATTTGTCATTGGTCTGTCAGTGTTGCTTTACATATTTTCCGAATTTGGTGGGAGAGTAAGAGAGTTCTGTTCTGTACACTCAACAATATTCTGCGGAAACAAAAGTGTACACCTCTTCTTAGCGTGGGCTCCCCTATACATGTTCCGGTTATGTACATGTTCCTGTACACCTCTGTTGTACACTGCGATCCAGCGCACAGAGCTGAGCTGCAAATTTTACTTGAACATATTTGCATATGTTGAATCAGCCAATCGCCTCCCACAGCAAGTCACTTATTTAGACTTCCTGTAATGCAATTTTCAGAGAACAACATAATTTCATAACTCATTGGATGATGGATCCTCACAGTTGACTGGGTGTTCCCTGATAGTGATCGGGTGGGGCACTGGAAGATTACCTCTAACAGAATTCTGGGTACAGACTCCTGCCTTACACAAAGACATTTAACCCCTTCTGTCCCAGGAGATGCTGCCATGCTGGGGACCACATGCTCACATATTCTGGGCACTGTTTGGCTGCACAATTGCAAATCACACCTTAGAGGAGAAGCAAACAAAATGTTCGTGTCTTTTTTTACATTCTCATGAGTTCAGTTAAATGCACATGGACCTTAGATGTTTACTCTCACAAATATGCTAAACAAATACGAAACACTGAGAGGCATGTAGTGACAAAGACAACGTTAAAGCATTGAGTGTACAGCTGAGTTTCAGCGGACTCCCTGCAGTAGCACTAGCGTAAGAGCACTGTCCACCCTGTACTCTGTTCCCTGGGGGTCGAGGGTGAGTGCTTCAACTCCCTCTCAGCTCAGAGTGAAAACAAAGTTCTCTGCTTCACTCAGTTACCTTCCAGCAGTGCACACACACATGCATGCACACACACACACACACACACACACACACACACACACACACACACACACACACACACACACACACACACACACACACACACACACACACACACCTCACTCTCTCTCAGACACACACATGCTTTCAGACTTTAAATTATATCTGGCACAGTGAATTCCACTGTGGAACAGCTACCGTGTAAGGTGATATAAACCAA
>NW_027507111.1:20000-32500 GCF_052324685.1 Brachyhypopomus gauderio
AGTGTGTGCCCACGCATTCATAATCCCTGAATAAAGTGATTTGAGCAGCTCCACAGTATAACCCTTGAGTGTAGGGGCTCATTACAACGTGCTGTATAGGACCAGCTTGTTTTTCTTAAGTGCCCTGTTAAGTAAACGATCCCTTAATATAATTCCCTTGCTTTCGGTGAAACGGCTCTCGAGCTGCCGGTGTGTAACGTATGTTTTCACGTGCGGAATGTAGACTGTTCGGCGTACGGCGTGTTTATACGTGATGAAGGCCTGCTCTTCTTATTTTTAAATAAAATAAATATGAGAAATTCATACGATCGAAAATGTGAAAATGTCAATTACACAAATCTGATCTTCTAATCTTTAATGTTCCACTGGTCTGTGCCCTGTAACGAGACATCCGTCCATTACACTAACATCCCTCATCAGGTTTAAACCAGATGTTAAACCCCCCCCCCCCCCCCCCCCTTTTGTGGTGAAGTATGGAAAGTATCTGTGGGCCTTACAAACGCACGGAGTCAGAATCAGAGGGAACTTTCTATGAGAAATAGTTTTTGGTTTAAGAGAAACACAACAAAAGCAGACAGTGTATGTGTAGTGAAACTGCAGTGCATGACAGTGCACTGACAATGTATGCGTAATGTGAGGGCGAAATGTGCTTTGTGATGATCAGATTTTAGACTTAAATATTAGTTATGCATACCCATACATAAATATATAGATATACAGTTATACATACTTTCATGTCTGCACAGGTCTACACCTACACCCGCAATATAAACATTGCAAAGATGCAACTTGAGTATTTGTTATATGATTCACACTCAGTCTCTATAAATAATCTAACCTGTGTAGAACTGTTCATTCATGATGACAGAACGCAAGAGCAAAAGGGGAGAAAGGAAACAGGAATAATAAACTTCCCCTTTATTGAAAACCTGTCTAGTCACTGCGATGTCTCATAGACGGAAAGGGTCTGAGAGGGAGAGACATTTGTGTCCTCACAAACACAGCGAAGAACACCAACAGATGTAGAGATCTGTGTGCTCTGCTCTGAGAAACCTGACCAATCAAACACACCAAAACGCTTAAAAACCTCTGCTTGTCTTATCTAATTTAATCAATATGGCAGAATATGAAAAAAAAAGACCTGTGTCCTTCATGTAACCTCCGTCGAGTGTGTGGCTGTGTTAAACACCAACTGAAGCGTGTCAGGTCACTCTAACACCCCATCTCCCGTGTCTACTCACAGAGTGCTCGAGAGCAAAGGAATCTCCCCAGTCTCCCCCACTGAGGGCTCCCCTGAACCCCCTGAGCTGCAGAACCCAATAAACCACACGTCATTAAAGTACTCCGTCTGCAGAATGCATGGCCAGAAGAAGCTGATTGGCTCAGGGGGGCTGTATTACCCAGCATGCCATGCTGTCTGGCCCATGCAGTGTTTATTCTGTAGGACCAGGACCTCCAGAGGTCTGACTGCAGATCACCCGTTAGGGCACGTCAGGAATTTAAAGAGCTGTTCGGGCTTAAAGGAATTTGTTTTTAACTTCTCTCCAGATTATGGTGAGCGAGAGCTTATTGGGAGGGTTTAAAGTTCCTTGATGTGTTGAACAAATGGAGGAAGGAAAATGAACGCCAGTCCAAACCAATGACAAAACAGAAACGATGCATCGGGTGCTTTTGAAACCCCCACATGCAGTGTGCACACGGCAAGGGGACCAAGACAAAATGCCAGACAGCATCAACAAAAACTAAGGACAAACCAAACAAGCCCTTCTGCTGTATGTCAGCAGGAAACACACAGATTAAAACACACAGATCGAAACTGGTGTGACATTGCAAGATTAAAAACAAATGTGTCATTCTTTAAGTGCCTTTGCCTGTACAGTATAACAAACAGTATAAAATGAGGTTGTGTCGAACCAGCTACACAGAAAACCTCTAGAAGCGTGTGGAGACTGTGAGCGCACCTGTCCAGTAACCCCAACGGACTCCTTGAATGGAGTTAAATCTCCTTCTGCCACTGTAGTTCTATGCTGCAGTGACAGCATCTTTACTCAGTCACCCCAACAGTCAGATACTGAGGACAAGGGCCAGATAATTCTCGCTCTGACTCTGACCACGAGTGAGTTGGAATAATTAGGTGCGAGGTTGCCTGTGTAGGCACTCGTAAATCACGCTCGGATCACAGGTAGCGCGCCTGCAAGCGGACTCGGGTTTTAAAATGGTACCCGGTAGCTCCCTCTTAGGTAGCGTCTACCGTTCTACAACTCCATAGACATGTTAATGGGCTGGTGCACACAGAGAGATGGGTTGGGACGCCATGTTCGCTCTGATCCACATCTGTGAGAAAACTTTACGTGGTTCATTAATGTGGTGCCTCCCATAAAACGCATCTGTTATGTAAACAACATGCAGTAACAGGAAACACTCCTAAAGGCCACATTAGTGTCTCAAGTCACGTCTGAGATGATCCTTCTCATGTCTCATCCTCTGAAATCTGAATACTGAATACCATACTGAATACCTCACTTTCCATGTAAAACGGTCCTGGTTTTGAAATCGCTGAAAGACATTGGTTTGTCTTGGCTTATCTGAGCCGTCTGTATTTGTACAACTCGTAGCAATCTATTACTGTTGGCTGCAGCATTAAATCCTATTGTCCTGTTAAAAGCTCAGGTGCGGGTCACAGGAACACCTCCTGCGGGCCACAGGAACACCTCCTGCGGGCCACAGGAACACCTCCTGGTGTCTCCGTGTTTTACTTTCTTCCTTTTCTCTTGCGTGGAGTGGGGACATCTGTGTGGGAGACTGGGAGAGGTGCATGCTGGGAGTGGCCAGTGTAGTGAATGCCCACAGAGGTAATGTCCGTGTGCATGGTTTGGTGTTCCTCGAAGCATCAGCTTCTAGGGCAGCGTGGGCCCTGCCCGGACTCTGGCCCAGGACAGGTCGAGTCTCCCGGGCTCTGGCCCAGGACAGGTCCAGTCTGCTGGGGTGGACTCTAACTGAAGGGGCTGCAGCACACCCAGGGCAGGGTGCTCATCTTTTAGCCGCATGTCCAGGTCAAGCCAAGGCAGCCGAGCGCAGCCTGGTGTAGCACGCTTCCCAGCCTCCCTCCTCATCCACCACGCGGCCGTGGCAGATCGGGGAAGGAGCGTCAGTGTGCCGAGAAGCCTCCAGCTGAGGCGGACAGCAGCTGCCGTTAGGTGGTCGGTTTTGGAGGGAGGTGAGACTGACGAAAGAGGCCAATCAGCATGCTGTCAGCACTCCTCCAGAAGACCTGCAGCATGTGTCCTGTTAGCGGGTGTGGAGAGAGGTTACCATCCAAATAAACTGGAAAAGTAAAAAGAAAAGGAATGAAATACAGAAACAGTCATTTGATTGGTGCATGAGTTTGAGTCTTCCTGACCAATAGCTCAGTGTTCTTCACTCAACAGCCATTAATGGCCCCTTCACCAGGTGAACACTCTCTTAGACCAACGTATTCATATACTAGCCTCTCTGGTAATGGGGAGTCTAATAAATGGATGCAGAGGCTAGACTAAACCATGCAGGACTGCACCAAAACCTCTCTGAAACTTCTGCAGGGAGGTCCATACCCCCCTCCCCCCCTCCCCATGGCAGATGGTACAGGCCTGGCCCTGAAATCTATCTCCCAGAGAGGTAGTTTAGAGCATGAGAATAAACGTCTGACCACTGAGAATGAAGTCTCAGGGTCATGACCTCCAACTGTACTGGTTCATAAACCCTAAAGACGGAGGCGAATCTCACCTCATCGCAACTCGAGCATGAGAAGGATAGGCAGCAACAGCTAGGTGTTTTGCTTCTGAGAAGGTGTCACATGGAAATATTATATAGTGGAGCAAGCATGACTTCATATGCTGTCAACCATTTAATAATGGCTTTAGGTAAGACCGCCCTACTGTGAGGCATCAGAATAGACTGTCCTTCTGTGAGACATTAGGTAGGACTGTCCTTCAAGGATGTGTTAGGTAGGATTGCCCTTCTGTGAGGCATTAGGAAAGACTGTCCATCTGTGAGGCATTGGGTAGGATGTCCTTCTGTGAGATGTGAGGTAAGACTGTCCTTCTGTGAGGTGTTAGTTAAAACTGTCCTTCTGTGAGAACTGAGGTAAGACTGTCCTTCTGTGAGGTGTTAGGTAAGACTGTCCTTCTGCGAGAACTGAGGTAAGACTGTCCTTCTGTGAGGTGTTAGGTAAGACTGTCCTTCTGTGAGAACTGAGGTAAGACTCTCCATTTGTGAGGCATTGGGTATGATGTCCTTCTGTGAGATGTTAGGTAAGACTGTCCTTCTGTGAGAACTGAGGTAAGACTGTCCATCTGTGAGGCATTGGGTATGATGTCCTTCTGTGAGGTGTTAGGTAAGACTGTCCTTCTGTGAGAACTGAGGTAAGACTGTCTTTCTATGAGGTGTTAGGTAAGACTGTCCTTCTATGAGGTGTTAGGTAAGACTGTCTTTCTGTGAGGTGTTAGGTAAGACTGTTCTTTCTGTGAGGTGTTAGGTAAGACTGTCCTTCTATGAGGTGTTAGGTAAGACTGTCCTTCTGTGAGGTGTTAGGTAAGACTGTCCTTCTATGAGGTGTTAGGTAAGACTGTCCTTCTGTGAGGTGTTAGGTAAGACTGTCCTTCTGTGAGGTGTTAGGTAAGACTGTCCTTTTGTGAGGTGTTAGGTAAGACTGTCCTTTTGTGAGGTGTTAGGTAAGACTGTCCTTTTGTGAGGTGTTAGGTAAGACTGTCCTTCTGTGAGGTGTTAGGTAAGACTGTCCTTCTGTGAGGTGTTAGGTAAGACTGTCCTTTTGTGAGGTGTTAGGTAAGACTGTCCTTCTGTGAGGTGTTAGGTAAGACTGTCCTTCTGTGAGGTGTTAGGTAAGACTGTCCTTCTATGAGGTGTTAGGTAAGACTGTCCTTCTGTGAGGTGTTAGGTAAGACTGTCCTTCTGTGAGGTGTTAGGTAAGACTGTCCTTTTGTGAGGTGTTAGGTAAGACTGTCCTTCTGTGAGGTGTTAGGTAAGACTGTCCTTCTATGAGGTGTTAGGTAAGACTGTCCTTCTGTGAGGTGTTAGGTAAGACTGTCCTTCTGTGAGGTGTTAGGTAAGACTGTCCTTCTGTGAGGTGTTAGGTAAGACTGTCCTTCTGTGAGTCTTCAGATAAAAGCTATGCTTGTTTTGTTTTCCTTTTCAACTACTTTGATCTTCAGTGGAAAAGAGTGAAAGAGAAGAAGAGTTGCCTAGGACATTACTGTCCAAAAAAGAAGAAAAAAACTCAACTGTGTAGCCTGCAAGTCTGTCAAGACGTAACGGAGCTCGTTTTAGGAACTGGAACTGTATGCTCTGTATACTGTTTTTTTTGTTTCAAACAAAATAACATTAAAATGAGACAAGAAGGATTTAAGCTTAACGCACTGCATTTGGTTTGTTTGAAAACTGGGGAACTGGAAATTCTATTTGACAGCTCACTACATCTATCCAATTAAGAAACTACAGTCATCTTACAATCGCCCAAGAAACATAAACTCTGATCACTTTCGTGGTTGGACACTATGCAGGCTCATGAGCACAGGCCAGGTAGAGTTTCACGGTAGTAAGTTGCAGTAATATCTTCTCCTGGCCTGGTGTACAACGCAGTCAGGTTGTGCAGTTTTGGCATGGCAAGGCTAAAAAAACTTTCTCCAGTGCTCTTGCTTTAATGAACCACTCGCCAGAACCACTTAGTCCACACATTCATCAAAACGCTACTGCTGCCCTGGCAAATGAGCTCAAGGCAGCTGCTACTTACTCTGACAAGACCCACGAAGGGGATAAAACCAACCAAAAATAAACACCAAACATTCATGCACGCATGTGTGTGTGTGTGTGTGTGTGTGTGTGTGTGTGTGTGTGTGTGTGTGTGTGTGAGAGCTGGGATGGGGGAGGGGTTATGTGGGGTGCTGGAGGGGGGTGGTACAGAGGGGCACATGCTGTGAACAATCACAGCTTTGTGAAAACACACAGGCAAGCAATAGAGAAGTTGTTTCATTAACGTGTGAGAAGTTGCACTTAGTGTATGGAAAGCCAAAGTAGTCAACAACTCACCTGAATCCTTGTGCATTTTATTTGTAAAATGGTGAAAAAAGCAGTTTTGGAGATTTTAGGCCACAAAAAAAAACACCATAAAATAAATATAAAAAGTGGCATATCTTGCGGTGTTTAGATGTATATAGTGTGTATAGTGTGTATAGAATGCAAGAACTATGTAAATACACACTGTAATAGTTATGTAATAACTATGTAACTACACATTACAATTAGACATTGTAAAAACTGTAATTACAGATTGTAATTACATGTTATGTGTATATGTAAGAAGTGTAAGCTTCTAATGATGGAGAGTGTGGCATGAAAATAGTACAGTGTTGTTTTCATCCCCACCCCCCTAGACTTTACCACTACTGTCCCTTGCTGCTGTATAACACTGCAGATTTCCCTAGTGTGGGACTAATAAAGCATTGCTTTATCTCGTTTCTTATTTTTAAACTAACATTTAAACTCAGCAACATACGGCATGCTTTTTGTAATGCATTGTAGAGCATCCTGCACTGTGTATTTTGCAGCATAAAAACCTCCATAACTATGCTTTTGTTCACCGTTTTACAAATAAAACATGTTTGGTGTGAGGTGAATTTTGACCACTTTGGCCTTCCATATTCAGGGTCACTGAGTACAGGAACATAACACTCCAGTGTGTGCAACCTTAAATCATCACCAAGGATAAAACAAGCAAGAACATGAAGGCGAGCAACTTTGGGCCACGAGCAGAACTGGCTGCAGGCTACTGTACAAATATCTCTGCCTGCTTGGGCCGAACACCTTCTGTCAGGAGGTGTCTGTGGTCTAACCCACTACCTTCGTGCATGGTAGTGCACATGATAAAGCCATGGATTCCTCCCGCTGCTTCAAGCAATTACTGTGATCACCATAATAGTGTACAAGCCATATCTAGCTAAGGCGTATGGGGAAAGGGTTAGATGCAGCATGCCATGATAGTCATGGTATTGTAATCATGACCACTGCATGTGCCTTGTGTAGAGTTGAGAAGGTTCAGCATGTGGGTAATCTTATAGCCCACACCTCCTTTACGCCTACTGAACGCACCTTTGCTTTCTTTCCGTCTTTATACATGTTTTCTAATGCCACTGAAAAATGTGGGAAGTAATTGGCCCAGTGCACTGGTACCATGTGTGACCTGCTGCTATTGGTCTAACATCTGATACTGGCCAGAACTGGACCCGCCCCCCTCAGACCTCCACATGGACGCTGTCAGTCTTGTTTATTACACCTTGCATGTCCAGAAAAAATATTCATCCTAATTTGGCATAACAGTAGTGCTGGTGAGCCGTGGAGTTGGATAAATAAATAAATGAGTTCATAAATAAATGTACAATATAAAAGCAAAATAAATGAATAAAGTATGTTAAATAAAACTAAAATTATTTAATTAAAATTTTAAATAATAAATAAAACCTGTTCATTTATCCATTTAGGTATTCCCACCTAGGACCTACAATTAATTATGGTTTTGTTTATTTATATACTTGTTTATTTATGGATTTCTTTCTCCATTATGTTAATAAAGTAGACTACATCTACATACTATTGGGTAATGGTGGAGAAATAGTGGAGTTGATTACACTCTTGCATTGTCTTTGGATCACGTTAGCATCTAAATCCGAGCACTGCAAATCTCTGCTAGATTTATGGTGCAGCGGAGGACAAACTCAGGTGTGTCGAGCTCAACTGCCCTGTAGGGTTAACCATAAACATTAAATGAATGATTTATGAATACATGTGCTTATATGTATTCAAGACCTGACAAAAGAAACATTTCAATAAATTCATATATATGGTGTCATGGCTAGATGAGACAGGCAGTCAGCACTGAGGATAAATGTTTTATTTTGGGTTGAGGAATTAACTTTAGAAAGTGAGAAATACATGTGAACTGAAACTGGGAAAGTGTGATTCATCATGTTTGCTGGATTTGCACATTCACTCTATCAATGTACTGTTAGATGTGCCTGGTCTGTCTTAGAAGAACGTTATTGTCGCTTACCTCATTAACATAGAATGGAATAAGAAATCTGCAAATAAATACATACAAATGTAAATAGAGTATAAAATAATAAATGCCAATTCATTTGTTGGCTGTGATACCTGGCCCCACCCCCACCTGTCAGTCATGTTTTTGTCTTCATTTTCCATGTGCTTGTGTTCACACCTGTTTATTTGTAACTCCGCCCCCTCGTTAGTCTCATCACCTCTTTGGTCTTTGGTGTTTTGGTGTCCAAGTGTTTTTCAGTGTGTTCATTGTTAAACGTCTCACCCTGTGCCCATGCGCAAATAAACTGACCCTGGACTGTTTTAACTACGATGATTTTGAATTTGTACTTAATAAAACTCGCAGAGTTGTTGTCAGCATTTGTTTCCACTTTCTGACCCGTTTATGTCAAATATTATTTATTTGTTTGACCGTCTGTTTCTCATCTTTCATCATGCACAGGGTCGGGATTTTCTAAATGTATTTAATCCTCCACAACCCCCACATCTGTATCAGGATTGAGATCAGGCTAGAGAGGCCAGTATGAATCTTACAGGCTGTGATAGTGGCATAGTTTGGAAAGCCCATATGGAATCAGTGATCCTGAGAATGCATTAAGGGTGTCAGTGGGGCTGATTAAAGCCTTAGTTACCAGGCAGGCCAGTTTGGGTTTATATGTAAAGAGGTGCAGCTTGGTTTTAAACGTGAGCTGGTGGTGGAGCTGCTAGGCCTCACCGTCGAGCCTTTTAGAGGTGTTCTGGGTTTTATTCAGCAAAACCCAGACGCAGGAAGGCGTCTACACCATGACCTCCGAAAAAATCTTGTGACCTTGAGGTTGCAGGAATGAAGAGTGTGTGAATGGATTGATGGATTGGCATAGGTGATTTTTTCCATGCTATCCTGTGTACAATTTAGATCAGACTGTCTTGATTTAGATCAGACCCTCCCTGATTTAGATCAGACCGCTCTTCCAGCACGGCCGCTCCAGGAGTATCTGATTAACTACGCCCACTACGCAACTCTCTCTTCCACTGGCACTGAACACCACGATGCCTGTTCCACTGCCAGTTTTGGACATCAGTGGCTTGGCCCAGACTGCGTTGCCCATGTACGTGTGTGGATGTGCTGTTCCACGGTCATCTCTGAAGAGCCAACCCTTCCCACAAAGCCTCTCCCAGGTCTCAATGGCTCTTTGTTAAACTCCAAACGGGGACTTTCGCATAAGCCAGTCCTGCAGTTCCTATACAGCTGTGTGTGAGTGTGTGTGTGTGTGTGTGTGTTGACGGGACAGATTTTTTTTTCCTTTGCATGTTTTATATGTGTGCGTGGGAGATTTACATCAGGCAGTAAACGGAAGGTTGCAGGCAGCTATAAGCAGCTATTATAAAACTAAAAACCATTGGAACACACAATGAGTAAAGGCTAAAGGATTATTACCAGCACTGTGCGGACAATGACAGGCTGGTTTCTGCTTATTACGAACCTCTATCTGTGTGTGATGATAAAATAATAAGACACTACTTTTCATATGTCAGAATGTGATTTGCGTGAGTGTGTGTGTGTGTGTGTGTGTTCAGTAGTAGGATGGCTACGATCAAGGTAAAGGAATCATTCAACAGTCTGTTTATGGTAACAAATGTATAATCATCATCCACACCAGCTCCTATGGACCTCAGATTGTTCAGTACCAACACACGTTCCAGTGTGTGTGTGTGTATGTGTGTGTGTGTGTATTTATTCATCCCATATCTATGAAGACATAATGGATTTCTGTCTACTAGAGTTTAATTTGGTCCAAAAAAGGTACCCAGTGAATGTACAGCCAGTGGTTCAAATTTGCTGGCAAGAATCTAAATTATACAGTACAAACTGCTGAAATAAAAACAGAAGCATAAATCATCTTACCCTTTTCCACACTTGAACTCCAGCCAGAGTGGTGTTGCCCAGGGCGCCTAGAGGAGGAAGAGCACATGAATATGGTTTTGGTCAGATTTACAATATCATACTGTTGTCTCCCACAACTCTGCTGGTGTGAACGCTCGGTGAAGAACGTAGTTTTTCTCTTCTGTGTTCAGACTGCATCACGATACTGCATCACGATAAAAAAAAGAACTGACTTTGGGTCAGTTTGCCAAGCTCATGCTATGGACAAAATTACCCACAATTCCTGTCAGCTTGTCATCTCTTTTTCCAGTGTCTTTAGTATGGCGGCTGGCTGTACTGCAGTCGCAGGTGGAGAGGAGGCCAGGTCTGTGTTGTCTTGCACCAGTGTGAGAGGTGAACAGATAGCCAATTGTGGGTAGTCAGAAGATCTTTCATAACGGCAGAGAGACCATTGACTTTTCACAGAACGTTTCTAGACTGGCTCAGACACACCGTTAAACCAACACAATTCTGTTTGGGTAGTTAGCGTAATGTGTGTGTAGGTGTGTGTGTGTGTGTGTGTTTGGACAGGTGGATCAGGGCTGCAGTGATTTCGATCTCTGCAGGGCTACATGCAATGACCATCTGATTTCTGAGAGATTCCTCTGGAAACCCAGAAAACAATAAGACACCCACAGACAACAATTTAATCCAGAATTCTACAAAATACCAATTATTCTATTCTACAGACCTCTTCTCGACAGCTTCTCTAAAACACTACTCCAGGTAATAATAATATAATATAGCACGAAAAATAAACTTCTCTGTGTGTTAAAATAAAAGGTCCCATGATTACTTATGAGTTTCTCATGAAGCTGGGTGGCTTTACGTGGACATGGTTATTTATTTACCTGCAGAAACCAGCACGAATCCAAACAGACTGTTTACTATTGCGCAGACCTTACAGATGGTGGCCTGGGTGTGTGAGAGGGTGCGGGGGAGAGTGAACGACGTATGGGGGAGAACGGAGCCCACCACCGCATAATATTTCAGCATTAGGGCGGACATGTTTAAACATTGTGAGAAAGCTCGTTAAGTGAGTTTACACACTGAGTTACTCTCCTTACCGTGCTTCCAAAAGCCAACGTCAGTCAAAGTGCAAAGTTAGCTCTCTCTACCCAAAGCACCTCATTCAGAACCTTTGCATGAGTAATGAACACGTGCTCTGAAATTCTCATTTGTAACTTGGTTCACGGTCACCTCTGCCTTTCAGCACCAGGGTAAATACTGGTGAACTGGGCAAATCACAAGGGTTGACAGTCCCCACGTTACCTTGAGGACTTATGGATACAAGCATAATGACTCGTTCCAGATTGCCACCGCCCCCCCCCCCCCCCCCCCCCCCCAGAGATGACTTTTACATACTGACACTAAACAGTAATAATAATAATAATACATTTTATTTAATAGCGCCTTTCTAACACTCAAGGACACTTTACAATTACAACAGCAAAAAATAAATAAACTCATACATAAAATACAAGTAAGAGAAACAATAAAATATGACACAGTAAAACATGGATCAGTTAAACATTAAAAGCAATCTTGTACAGGTGAGTCTTTAATGAGGATCTGAACTGTAGAAGTGAGTTTATGTTCCTTATGTCAGGTGGCAGCGAATTCCAAAGCCGGGGAGCAGAGCGACTAAAAGCTCTACTCCCCATGGTGGTGAGACGGGCAGAGGGGACAGTCAGGTGAACAGAAGAGGAAGATCTGAGAGTGCGAGATGGAATAGCGACAGTGAGAAGATTAGAGAGATAGGGTGGGGCAAGGTTATGGATGGCTTTGAAAGTGAGTAGAAGAATTTTATAGTCTACACGGAACTTGATTGGGAGCCAGTGGAGCTGAGACAGTACAGGTGTGATATGGTGGAATGAAGGGGTTTTTGTGATGATACGGGCAGCTGAGTTTTGAACCAATTGAAGCTTATGGAGAGATTTGTGTGGAAGACCAAAAAGCAGGGAATTGCAATAGTCAAGGCGGGAAGTGACGAGGCTGTGCACAAGGATGGCAGAGGTATGTGGTGTAAGGGCAGGACGAAGGCGACTGATATTACGTAGATGAAAGTAGGCGGACTGGGTAATTTTATTGATATGTGATTTAAAGGATAAAGAGTTGTCGAGGATGACACCCAGGCTTTTTATCTGAGAGGAAGGGAAAACAGATGTATTATCAATGTCAATGGAGGGACTGTTAATTTTAGAGAGTGTTGATTTAGTGCCAACAAGTAGAACCTCGGTTTTATCACTGTTTAATTTTAGCAGATTTGCAGTGAACCAGGATTTTATTTCCGTCAAACAATCAGTAAGGGTGGAGAGTGGGAGAGTGGGAGTGGGTTTACAGGAAAAATAGAGCTGGGTGTCATCAGCATAACAATGGAAACTAATGTTGTGCTTACGAAAGATATGGCCAAGAGGAAGGAGGTAGATAATGAAAAGAAGGGGCCCCAAAACAGAACCCTGGGGCACACCTGAAGTAACAGGGAAAGGTTGAG